>NW_026893608.1:900000-1186776 GCF_032452875.1 Bos javanicus | reverse complement strand
GCGGCTATTTATATGCTAATCAGAGATGTCAAGAATGATCAGTATAGGGAGAGCTCAGTTTGAAAATTCAGTGCAGATCAGGAGACTGAGCAAGCTTGGTTTACGCGGATGACCAATCAAACTTCAAGACAAGAGTTTGCACCACTTCCCCGTAAGCCGCAGGCGCCCTCTCGAATAGCGAAAGGTGCCTCATCCTAGACACCTTCTCAGTGGGTCTTAGCAGCCCAGGCATAATTAGTAAGCGTGGTGGGTTCCGCGCTCCAGATGGAGACTCAGCTGGAAGTTAAAGGGAAGAATGACAAGGAACTTTATGAATTGGAGCTGCTAAGTTAACTCTTTGACAGAGAGAGCGAGATGGTGTGGGGGACAGCCCCAGTGAAATCAGAGGTGAGAGCACAAAGCAATACAGTAGGCAGACTCCGGTTTTTTGGGGAATGCTCGAGAATATCCGGGTGGACTCTGAGGCTCGATCCCGCATTTGCGTATGCCGAGCCTCCTTCCTCATGACCTTTGTCAGAGTGGAATGCCTCCCCGCTCCCGGCACATGATCAGTGCATGCTCAGTCACGATATCGTGCCCCTTGCTCAGCCACGTGATCACTGACGGCACAGTCACGTGATCAGCGCCTCTCAGTCACGTGATCACCGTATGATAAACACGTGATCAGTGAGCGACCAGCCACGTGATCACTGCATGCGCGGTCAGGTGGTCAGTTCCTGATCAGCCACCTGATCAGTGCGTGCACAGTCCCCTGATCGGCGCCTGTCGGTCACTGATCACTGCCTGATAAACACGTGATCAGTGCCCGAACAGCCACGTCATCAGTGCATGCGCAGTCACGTGATCAGTGCATGATAGCCAACGTGATCAGTGCGTGCAGTCCATGATCAGCGCCTGTCAGTCACTGATCATTGCCTGATAAACACGTGATCAGTGCATGATGAGCCATGTGATCAGTGCCCGATCAGCCACGTCATCAGTGCATGCGTGATCACGTCATCAGTGCACTTGATAGCCACGTGATCAGTGCATGCTCAGTCAGCGTGATCTGGACTTGATCAGCCACGTGATCAGTGCCTGCAGAGTCACGTGATCAGGGCCTGCTGAGCTGCGTGATTCCTGCCTGGTCACGTGCTTGATTATTGCCAGTTGAGCAGCATGATTCGTCACTGCTGAGCTCCATGCTTATTGCCTGCTGATTGCGTGGTTCGTGTCTGCTCAGCTCTTTGAGTATTGCCTCCTGAGGTCCCTGTTCGGTCGCCACCTGCCGGGGACCAGCCCCAACTGATCCAGGGTATTCGAAGGAGAGATGGCCTAAGCGACTATTTATATGCTAATCAGAGATGTCAAGAATAATAGTATGAGAGAGCTCAGTAGGAAAATTCGGTGGAGAAAAAGACTGAGTAGCTTGGTTTACGCGGAAGACCAATCAAACTTCAAGACAAAGAAGTTTGCACCACTTACGTAGGCCGCAGGCGCCCTCTCGAATAGCGAAGGTGCCTCACCTAGACACCTTCTCGAGTGGGTCTTAGCAGCCCAGGCATAATTAGTAAGCGTGGTGGGTTCCGCGCTCCAGATGGAGACTCAGCTGGAAGTTAAAGGGAAGAATGACAAGGAACTTTATGAATTGGAGCTGTAAGTTAACTCTTTGACAGAGAGAGAGCGAGATGGTGGTGGGGGACAGCCCCCAGTGAAATCAGAGGTGAGAGCACAAAGCAATACAGTAGGCAGACTCCGGTTTTTTTGGGGGAGATGCTCGAGAATATCCGGGTGGACTCCAGAGGCTCGATCCCGCATTTGCGTATGCCGAGCCTCCTTCCTCATGACCTTTGTCCAGAGTGGAATGCCTCCCGGCTCCCGGCACATGATCAGTGCATGCTCAGTCACGATATCAGTGCCTGCTCAGCCACGTGATCACTGAGGCACAGTCACGTGATCAGCGCCTCTCAGTCACGTGATCGTACCGAGTAAACACGTGATCAGTGAACGACCAGCCACGTGATCACTGCATGCGCGGTCAGGTGGTCAGTTCCTGATCAGCCACCTGATCAGTGCGTGCACAGTCCCTGATCAGCGCCTGTCAGTCACTGATCACTGCCTGATAAACCCGTGATCAGTGCCGAACAGCCACGTCATCAGTGCATGCGCATCACGTGATCAGTGCATGATAGCCACGTGATCAGTCGTGCACAGTCCATGATCAGCGCCTGTCAGTCACTGATCATTGCCTGATAAACACGTGATCAGTGCATGATGACCATGTGATCAGTGCCCGATCAGCCACGTCATCAGTGCATGCGCGGTCACGTCATCAGTGCATGATAGCCCATGATCAGTGCATGCTCAGTCACGTGATCTGGACTTGATCAGCCACGCATTGATCAGTGCCTGCAGAGTCACGTGATCAGGGCCTGCTGAGCTGCGTGATTCCTGCCGGCTCATCTGCTTGACAATTGCCAGCTGAGCTGCGTGATTCCTGCCTGGTCACGTGCTTGATTATTGCCAGTTGAGCAGCATGATTCGTCACTGCTGAGCTCCATGCTTATTGCCTGCTGATTGCGTGGTTCGTGTCTGCTCAGCTCTTTGAGTATTGCCTCCTGAGGTCCTGTTCGGTCGCCACCTGCCGGGGACCAGCCCCAACTGATCCAGGGTATTCGAAGGAGAGATGGCCTAGGCGACTATTTATATGCTAATCAGAGATGTCAAGAATAATAGTATGAGGAGAGCTCAGTAGGAAAATTCGGTGGAGAAAGACTGAGTAGCTTGGTTTACGCGGAAGACCAATCAAACTTCAAGACAAGAAGTTTGCACCACTTACGTAGGCCGCAGGCGCCCTCTCGAATGAAAGGTGCCTCACCCTAGACACCTTCTCGAGTGGGTCTTAGCAGCCAGGCATAATTAGTAAGCGTGGTGGGTTCCGCGCTCCAGATGGAGACTCAGCTGGAAGTTAAAGGGAAGAATGACAAGGAACTTTATGAATTGGAGCTGTAAGTTAACTCTTTGACAGAGAGAGCGAGATGGTGGTGGGGGACAGCCCCCAGTGAAATCAGAGGTGAGAGCACAAAGCAATACAGTAGGCAGACTCCGGTTTTGGGGGGAGATGCTCGAGAATATCCGGGTGGACTCCTGAGGCTCGATCCCGCATTTGCGTATGCCGAGCCTCCTTCCTCATGACCTTTGTCCAGAGTGGAATGCCTCCCGGCTCCCGGCACATGATCAGTGCATGCTCAGTCACGATATCAGTGCCTGCTCAGCCACGTGATCACTGACGGCACAGTCACGTGATCAGCGCCTCTCAGTCACGTGATCACCGTATGATAAACACGTGATCAGTGAACGACCAGCCACGTGATCACTGCATGCGCGGTCAGGTGGTCAGTTCCTGATCAGCCACCTGATCAGTGCGTGCACAGTCCCTGATCAGCGCCTGTCAGTCACTGATCACTGCCTGATAAACACGTGATCAGTGCCCGAACAGCCACGTCATCAGTGCATGCGCAGTCACGTGATCAGTGCATGATAGCCACGTGATCAGTGCGTGCACAGTCCCATGATCAGCGCCTGTCAGTCACTGATCATTGCCTGATAAACACGTGATCAGTGCATGATGAGCCATGTGATCAGTGCCCGATCAGCCACGTCATCAGTGCATGCGCAGTCACGTCATCAGTGCATGATAGCCACGTGATCAGTGCATGCTCAGTCACGTGATCTGGACTTGATCAGCCACGTGATCAGTGCCTGCAGAGTCACGTGATCAGGGCCTGCTGAGCTGCGTGATTCCTGCCGGCTCATCTGCATGACAATTGCCAGCTGAGCTGCGTGATTCCTGTCGCTCATCTGCTTGACAATTGCCAGCTGAGCTGCGTGATTCCTGCCTGGTCACGTGCTTGATTATTGCCAGTTGAGCAGCATGATTCGTCACTGCTGAGCTCCATGCTTATTGCCTGCTGATTGCGTGGTTCGTGTCTGCTCAGCTCTTTGAGTATTGCCTCCTGAGGTCCCTGTTCGGTCGCCACCTGCCGGGACCAGCCCCAACTGATCCAGGGTATTCGAAGGAGAGATGGCCTAGGCGACTATTTATATGCTAATCAGAGATGTCAAGAATAATAGTATGAGGAGAGCTCAGTAGGAAAATTCGGTGGAGAAAAGAGACTGAGTAGCTTGGTTTACGCGGAAGACCAATCAAACTTCAAGACAAGAAGTTTGCACCACTTACGTAGGCCGCAGGCGCCCTCTCGAATAGCGAAAGGTGCCTCACCCTAGACACCTTCTCGAGTGGGTCTTAGCAGCCCAGGCATAATTAGTAAGCGTGGTGGGTTCCGCGCTCCAGATGGAGACTCAGCTGGAAGTTAAAGGGAAGAATGACAAGGAACTTTATGAATTGGAGCTGTAAGTTAACTCTTTGACAGAGAGAGCGAGATGGTGGTGGGGGACAGCCCCCAGTGAAATCAGAGGTGAGAGCACAAAGCAATACAGTAGGCAGACTCCGGTTTTTGGGGGAGATGCTCGAGAATATCCGGGTGGACTCCTGAGGCTCGATCCCGCATTTGCGTATGCCGAGCCTCCTTCCTCATGACCTTTGTCCAGAGTGGAATGCCTCCCGGCTCCCGGCACATGATCAGTGCATGCTCAGTCACGATATCAGTGCCTGCTCAGCCACGTGATCACTGACGGCACAGTCACGTGATCAGCGCCTCTCAGTCACGTGATCACCGTATGATAAACACGTGATCAGTGAACGACCAGCCACGTGATCACTGCATGCGCGGTCAGGTGGTCAGTTCCTGATCAGCCACCTGATCAGTGCGTGCACAGTCCCCTGATCAGCGCCTGTCAGTCACTGATCACTGCCTGATAAACACGTGATCAGTGCCCGAACAGCCACGTCATCAGTGCATGCGCAGTCACGTGATCAGTGCATGATAGCCACGTGATCAGTGCGTGCACAGTCCCATGATCAGCGCCTGTCAGTCACTGATCATTGCCTGATAAACACGTGATCAGTGCATGATGAGCCATGTGATCAGTGCCCGATCAGCCACGTCATCAGTGCATGCGCAGTCACGTCATCAGTGCATGATAGCCACGTGATCAGTGCATGCTCAGTCACGTGATCTGGACTTGATCAGCCACGTGATCAGTGCCTGCAGAGTCACGTGATCAGGGCCTGCTGAGCTGCGTGATTCCTGCCGGCTCATCTGCATGACAATTGCCAGCTGAGCTGCGTGATTCCTGCCTGGTCACGTGCTTGATTATTGCCAGTTGAGCAGCATGATTCGTCACTGCTGAGCTCCATGCTTATTGCCTGCTGATTGCGTGGTTCGTGTCTGCTCAGCTCTTTGAGTATTGCCTCCTGAGGTCCCTGTTCGGTCGCCACCTGCCGGGGACCAGCCCCAACTGATCCAGGGTATTCGAAGGAGAGATGGCCTAGGCGACTATTTATATGCTAATCAGAGATGTCAAGAATAATAGTATGAGGAGAGCTCAGTAGGAAAATTCGGTGGAGAAAGAGACTGAGTAGCTTGGTTTACGCGGAAGAGCAATCAAACTTCAAGACAAGAAGTTTGCACCACTTACGTAGGCCGCAGGCGCCCTCTCGAATAGCGAAAGGTGCCTCACCCTAGACACCTTCTCGAGTGGGTCTTAGCAGCCCAGGCATAATTAGTAAGCGTGGTGGGTTCCGCGCTCCAGATGGAGACTCAGCTGGAAGTTAAAGGAAGAATGACAAGGAACTTTATGAATTGGAGCTGTAAGTTAACTCTTTGACAGAGAGAGCGAGATGGTGGTGGGGGACAGCCCCCAGTGAAATCAGAGGTGAGAGCACAAAGCAATACAGTAGGCAGACTCCGGTTTTTTGGGGGGAGATGCTCGAGAATATCCGGGTGGACTCCTGAGGCTCGATCCCGCATTTGCGTATGCCGAGCCTCCTTCCTCATGACCTTTGTCCAGAGTGGAATGCCTCCCCGGCTCCCGGCACATGATCAGTGCATGCTCAGTCACGATATCAGTGCCTGCTCAGCCACGTGATCACTGACGGCACAGTCACGTGATCAGCGCCTCTCAGTCACGTGATCACCGTATGATAAACACGTGATCAGTGAACGACCAGCCACGTGATCACTGCATGCGCGGTCAGGTGGTCAGTTCCTGATCAGCCACCTGATCAGTGCGTGCACAGTCCCCTGATCAGCGCCTGTCAGTCACTGATCACTGCCTGATAAACACGTGATCAGTGCCCGAACAGCCACGTCATCAGTGCATGCGCAGTCACGTGATCAGTGCATGATAGCCACGTGATCAGTGCGTGCACAGTCCCATGATCAGCGCCTGTCAGTCACTGATCATTGCCTGATAAACACGTGATCAGTGCATGATGAGCCATGTGATCAGTGCCCGATCAGCCACGTCATCAGTGCATGCGCAGTCACGTCATCAGTGCATGATAGCCACGTGATCAGTGCATGCTCAGTCACGTGATCTGGACTTGATCAGCCACGTGATCAGTGCCTGCAGAGTCACGTGATCAGGGCCTGCTGAGCTGCGTGATTCCTGCCGGCTCATCTGCTTGACAATTGCCAGCTGAGCTGCGTGATTCCTGCCTGGTCACGTGCTTGATTATTGCCAGTTGAGCAGCATGATTCGTCACTGCTGAGCTCCATGCTTATTGCCTGCTGATTGCGTGGTTCGTGTCTGCTCAGCTCTTTGAGTATTGCCTCCTGAGGTCCCTGTTCGGTCGCCACCTGCCGGGGACCAGCCCCAACTGATCCAGGGTATTCGAAGGAGAGATGGCCTAGGCGACTATTTATATGCTAATCAGAGATGTCAAGAATAATAGTATGAGGAGAGCTCAGTAGGAAAATTCGGTGGAGAAAAGAGACTGAGTAGCTTGGTTTACGCGGAAGACCAATCAAACTTCAAGACAAGAAGTTTGCACCACTTACGTAGGCCGCAGGCGCCTCTCGAATAGCGAAAGGTGCCTCACCCTAGACACCTTCTCGAGTGGGTCTTAGCAGCCCAGGCATAATTAGTAAGCGTGGTGGGTTCCGCGCTCCAGATGGAGACTCAGCTGGAAGTTAAAGGGAAGAATGACAAGGAACTTTATGAATTGGAGCTGTAAGTTAACTCTTTGACAGAGAGAGCGAGATGGTGGTGGGGGACAGCCCCCAGTGAAATCAGAGGTGAGAGCACAAAGCAATACAGTAGGCAGACTCCGGTTTTTTGGGGGAGATGCTCGAGAATATCCGGGTGGACTCCTGAGGCTCGATCCCGCATTTGCGTATGCCGAGCCTCCTTCCTCATGACCTTTGTCCAGAGTGGAATGCCTCCCCGGCTCCCGGCACATGATCAGTGCATGCTCAGTCACGATATCAGTGCCTGCTCAGCCACGTGATCACTGACGGCACAGTCACGTGATCAGCGCCTCTCAGTCACGTGATCACCGTATGATAAACACGTGATCAGTGAACGACCAGCCACGTGATCACTGCATGCGCGGTCAGGTGGTCAGTTCCTGATCAGCCACCTGATCAGTGCGTGCACAGTCCCTGATCAGCGCCTGTCAGTCACTGATCACTGCCTGATAAACACGTGATCAGTGCCCGAACAGCCACGTCATCAGTGCATGCGCAGTCACGTGATCAGTGCATGATAGCCACGTGATCAGTGCGTGCACAGTCCCATGATCAGCGCCTGTCAGTCACTGATCATTGCCTGATAAACACGTGATCAGTGCATGATGAGCCATGTGATCAGTGCCTGATCAGCCACGTCATCAGTGCATGCGCAGTCACGTCATCAGTGCATGATAGCCACGTGATCAGTGCATGCTCAGTCACGTGATCTGGACTTGATCAGCCACGTGATCAGTGCCTGCAGAGTCACGTGATCAGGGCCTGCTGAGCTGCGTGATTCCTGCCGGCTCATCTGCTTGACAATTGCCAGCTGAGCTGCGTGATTCCTGCCTGGTCACGTGCTTGATTATTGCCAGTTGAGCAGCATGATTCGTCACTGCTGAGCTCCATGCTTATTGCCTGCTGATTGCGTGGTTCGTGTCTGCTCAGCTCTTTGAGTATTGCCTCCTGAGGTCCCTGTTCGGTCGCCACCTGCCGGGGACCAGCCCCAACTGATCCAGGGTATTCGAAGGAGAGATGGCCTAGGCGACTATTTATATGCTAATCAGAGATGTCAAGAATAATAGTATGAGGAGAGCTCAGTAGGAAAATTCGGTGGAGAAAAGAGACTGAGTAGCTTGGTTTACGCGGAAGACCAATCAAACTTCAAGACAAGAAGTTTGCACCACTTACGTAGGCCGCAGGCGCCCTCTCGAATAGCGAAAGGTGCCTCACCCTAGACACCTTCTCGAGTGGGTCTTAGCAGCCCAGGCATAATTAGTAAGCGTGGTGGGTTCCGCGCTCCAGATGGAGACTCAGCTGGAAGTTAAAGGGAAGAATGACAAGGAACTTTATGAATTGGAGCTGTAAGTTAACTCTTTGACAGAGAGAGCGAGATGGTGGTGGGGGACAGCCCCCTGTGAAATCAGAGGTGAGAGCACAAAGCAATACAGTAGGCAGACTCCGATTTTTCGGGGGGGGAGATGCTCGAGAATATCCGGGTGGACTCCTGAGGCTCGATCCCGCATTTGCGTATGCCGAGCCTCCTTCCTCATGACCTTTGTCCAGAGTGGAATGCCTCCCCGGCTCCCGGCACATGATCAGTGCATGCTCAGTCACGATATCAGTGCCTGCTCAGCCACGTGATCACTGACGGCACAGTCACGTGATCAGCGCCTCTCAGTCACGTGATCACCGTATGATAAACAAGTGATCAGTGAACGACCAGCCACGTGATCACTGCATGCGCGGTCAGGTGGTCAGTTCCTGATCAGCCACCTGATCAGTGCGTGCACAGTCCCCTGATCAGCGCCTGTCAGTCACTGATCACTGCCTGATAAACACGTGATCAGTGCCCGAACAGCCACGTCATCAGTGCATGCGCAGTCACGTGATCAGTGCATGATAGCCACGTGATCAGTGCGTGCACAGTCCCATCATCAGCGCCTGTCAGTCACTGATCATTGCCTGATAAACACGTGATCAGTGCATGATGAGCCATGTGATCAGTGCCCGATCAGCCACGTCATCAGTGCATGCGCAGTCACGTCATCAGTGCATGATAGCCACGTGATCAGTGCATGCTCAGTCACGTGATCTGGACTTGATCAGCCACGTGATCAGTGCCTGCAGAGTCACGTGATCAGGGCCTGCTGAGCTGCGTGATTCCTGCCGGCTCATCTGCATGACAATTGCCAGCTGAGCTGCGTGATTCCTGTCGGCTCATCTGCTTGACAATTGCCAGCTGAGCTGCGTGATTCCTGCCTGGTCACGTGCTTGATTATTGCCAGTTGAGCAGCATGATTCGTCACTGCTGAGCTCCATGCTTATTGCCTGCTGATTGCGTGGTTCGTGTCTGCTCAGCTCTTTGAGTATTGCCTCCTGAGGTCCCTGTTCGGTCGCCACCTGCCGGGGACCAGCCCCAACTGATCCAGGGTATTCGAAGGAGAGATGGCCTAGGCGACTATTTATATGCTAATCAGAGATGTCAAGAATAATAGTATGAGGAGAGCTCAGTAGGAAAATTCGGTGGAGAAAAGAGACTGAGTAGCTTGGTTTACGCGGAAGACCAATCAAACTTCAAGACAAGAAGTTTGCACCACTTACGTAGGCCGCAGGCGCCCTCTCGAATAGCGAAAGGTGCCTCACCCTAGACACCTTCTCGAGTGGGTCTTAGCAGCCCAGGCATAATTAGTAAGCGTGGTGGGTTCCGCGCTCCAGATGGAGACTCAGCTGGAAGTTAAAGGGAAGAATGACAAGGAACTTTATGAATTGGAGCTGTAAGTTAACTCTTTGACAGAGAGAGCGAGATGGTGGTGGGGGACAGCCCCCAGTGAAATCAGAGGTGAGAGCACAAAGCAATACAGTAGGCAGACTCCGGTTTTTTTGGGGGAGATGCTCGAGAATATCCGGGTGGACTCCTGAGGCTCGATCCCGCATTTGCGTATGCCGAGCCTCCTTCCTCATGACCTTTGTCCAGAGTGGAATGCCTCCCCGGCTCCCGGCACATGATCAGTGCATGCTCAGTCACGATATCAGTGCCTGCTCAGCCACGTGATCACTGACGGCACAGTCACGTGATCAGCGCCTCTCAGTCACGTGATCACCGTATGATAAACACGTGATCAGTGAACGACCAGCCACGTGATCACTGCATGCGCGGTCAGGTGGTCAGTTCCTGATCAGCCACCTGATCAGTGCGTGCACAGTCCCCTGATCAGCGCCTGTCAGTCACTGATCACTGCCTGATAAACACGTGATCAGTGCCCGAACAGCCACGTCATCAGTGCATGCGCAGTCACGTGATCAGTGCATGATAGCCACGTGATCAGTGCGTGCACAGTCCCATGATCAGCGCCTGTCAGTCACTGATCATTGCCTGATAAACACGTGATCAGTGCATGATGAGCCATGTGATCAGTGCCCGATCAGCCACGTCATCAGTGCATGCGCAGTCACGTCATCAGTGCATGATAGCCACGTGATCAGTGCATGCTCAGTCACGTGATCTGGACTTGATCAGCCACGTGATCAGTGCCTGCAGAGTCACGTGATCAGGGCCTGCTGAGCTGCGTGATTCCTGCGGCTCATCTGCTTGACAATTGCCAGCTGAGCTGCGTGATTCCTGCCTGGTCACGTGCTTGATTATTGCCAGTTGAGCAGCATGATTCGTCACTGCTGAGCTCCATGCTTATTGCCTGCTGATTGCGTGGTTCGTGTCTGCTCAGCTCTTTGAGTATTGCCTCCTGGGGTCCCTGTTCGGTCGCCACCTGCCGGGGACCAGCCCCAACTGATCCAGGGTATTCGAAGGAGAGATGGCCTAGGCGACTATTTATATGCTAATCAGAGATGTCAAGAATAATAGTATGAGGAGAGCTCAGTAGGAAAATTCGGTGGAGAAAAGAGACTGAGTAGCTTGGTTTACGCGGAAGACCAATCAAACTTCAAGACAAGAAGTTTGCACCACTTACGTAGGCCGCAGGCGCCCTCTCGAATAGCGAAAGGTGCCTCACCCTAGACACCTTCTCGAGTGGGTCTTAGCAGCCCAGGCATAATTAGTAAGCGTGGTGGGTTCCGCGCTCCAGATGGAGACTCAGCTGGAAGTTAAAGGGAAGAATGACAAGGAACTTTATGAATTGGAGCTGTAAGTTAACTCTTTGACAGAGAGAGCGAGATGGTGGTGGGGGACAGCCCCAGTGAAATCAGAGGTGAGAGCACAAAGCAATACAGTAGGCAGACTCCGGTTTTTTTGGGGGAGATGCTCGAGAATATCCGGGTGGACTCCTGAGGCTCGATCCCGCATTTGCGTATGCCGAGCCTCCTTCCTCATGACCTTTGTCCAGAGTGGAATGCCTCCCGGCTCCCGGCACATGATCAGTGCATGCTCAGTCACGATATCAGTGCCTGCTCAGCCACGTGATCACTGACGGCACAGTCACGTGATCAGCGCCTCTCAGTCACGTGATCACCGTATGATAAACACGTGATCAGTGAACGACCAGCCACGTGATCACTGCATGCGCGGTCAGGTGGTCAGTTCCTGATCAGCCACCTGATCAGTGCGTGCACAGTCCCCTGATCAGCGCCTGTCAGTCACTGATCACTGCCTGATAAACACGTGATCAGTGCCCGAACAGCCACGTCATCAGTGCATGCGCAGTCACGTGATCAGTGCATGATAGCCACGTGATCAGTGCGTGCACAGTCCCATGATCAGCGCCTGTCAGTCACTGATCATTGCCTGATAAACACGTGATCAGTGCATGATGAGCCATGTGATCAGTGCCCGATCAGCCACGTCATCAGTGCATGCGCAGTCACGTCATCAGTGCATGATAGCCACGTGATCAGTGCATGCTCAGTCACGTGATCTGGACTTGATCAGCCACGTGATCAGTGCCTGCAGAGTCACGTGATCAGGGCCTGCTGAGCTGCGTGATTCCTGCCGGCTCATCTGCTTGACAATTGCCAGCTGAGCTGCGTGATTCCTGCCTGGTCACGTGCTTGATTATTGCCAGTTGAGCAGCATGATTCGTCACTGCTGAGCTCCATGCTTATTGCCTGCTGATTGCGTGGTTCGTGTCTGCTCAGCTCTTTGAGTATTGCCTCCTGAGGTCCCTGTTCGGTCGCCACCTGCCGGGGACCAGCCCCAACTGATCCAGGGTATTCGAAGGAGAGATGGCCTAGGCGACTATTTATATGCTAATCAGAGATGTCAAGAATAATAGTATGAGGAGAGCTCAGTAGGAAAATTCGGTGGAGAAAAGAGACTGAGTAGCTTGGTTTACGCGGAAGACCAATCAAACTTCAAGACAAGAAGTTTGCACCACTTACGTAGGCCGCAGGCGCCCTCTCGAATGGCGAAAGGTGCCTCACCCTAGACACCTTCTCGAGTGGGTCTTAGCAGCCCAGGCATAATTAGTAAGCGTGGTGGGTTCCGCGCTCCAGATGGAGACTCAGCTGGAAGTTAAAGGGAAGAATGACAAGGAACTTTATGAATTGGAGCTGTAAGTTAACTCTTTGACAGAGAGAGCGAGATGGTGGTGGGGGACAGCCCCCAGTGAAATCAGAGGTGAGAGCACAAAGCAATACAGTAGGCAGACTCCGGTTTTTTGGGGGAGATGCTCGAGAATATCCGGGTGGACTCCTGAGGCTCGATCCCGCATTTGCGTATGCCGAGCCTCCTTCCTCATGACCTTTGTCCAGAGTGGAATGCCTCCCCGGCTCCCGGCACATGATCAGTGCATGCTCAGTCACGATATCAGTGCCTGCTCAGCCACGTGATCACTGACGGCACAGTCACGTGATCAGCGCCTCTCAGTCACGTGATCACCGTATGATAAACACGTGATCAGTGAACGACCAGCCACGTGATCACTGCATGCGCAGTCAGGTGGTCAGTTCCTGATCAGCCACCTGATCAGTGCGTGCACAGTCCCTGATCAGCGCCTGTCAGTCACTGATCACTGCCTGATAAACACGTGATCAGTGCCCGATCAGCCACGTCATCAGTGCATGCGCGGTCACGTCATCAGTGCATGATAGCCACGTGATCAGTGCATGCTCAGTCACGTGATCTGGACTTGATCAGCCACGTGATCAGTGCCTGCAGAGTCACGTGATCAGGGCCTGCTGAGCTGCGTGATTCCTGCCAGCTCATCTGCTTGACAATTGCCAGCTGAGCTGCGTGATTCCTGCCTGGTCACGTGCTTGATTATTGCCAGTTGAGCAGCATGATTCGTCACTGCTGAGCTCCATGCTTATTGCCTGCTGATTGCGTGGTTCGTGTCTGCTCAGCTCTTTGAGTATTGCCTCCTGAGGTCCCTGTTCGGTCGCCACCTGCCGGGGACCAGCCCCAACTGATCCAGGGTATTCGAAGGAGAGATGGCCTAGGCGACTATTTATATGCTAATCAGAGATGTCAAGAATAATAGTATGAGGAGAGCTCAGTAGGAAAATTCGGTGGAGAAAAGAGACTGAGTAGCTTGGTTTACGCGGAAGACAAATCAAACTTCAAGACAAGAAGTTTGCACCACTTACGTAGGCCGCAGGCGCCCTCTCGAATGGCGAAAGGTGCCTCACCCTAGGCACCTTCTCGAGTGGGTCTTAGCAGCCCAGGCATAATTAGTAAGCGTGGTGGGTTCCGCGCTCCAGATGGAGACTCAGCTGGAAGTTAAAGGGAAGAATGACAAGGAACTTTATGAATTGGAGCTCTAAGTTAACTCTTTGACAGAGAGAGCGAGATGGTGGTGAGGGACAGCCCCCAGTGAAATCAGAGGTGAGAGCACAAAGCAATACAGTAGGCAGACTCCGGTTTTTTTGGGGGAGATGCTCGAGAATATCCGGGTGGACTCCTGAGGCTCGATCCCGCATTTGCGTATGCCGAGCCTCCTTCCTCATGACCTTTGTCCAGAGTGGAATGCCTCCAGGGCTCCCGGCACATGATCAGTGCATGCTCAGTCACGATATCAGTGCCTGCTCAGCCACGTGATCACTGACGGCACAGTCACGTGATCAGCGCCTCTCAGTCACGTGATCACCGTATGATAAACACGTGATCAGTGAACGACCAGCCACGTGATCACTGCATGCGCGGTCAGGTGGTCAGTTCCTGATCAGCCACCTGATCAGTGCGTGCACAGTCCCCTGATCAGCGCCTGTCAGTCACTGATCACTGCCTGATAAACACGTGATCAGTGCCCGAACAGCCACGTCATCAGTGCATGCGCAGTCACGTGATCAGTGCATGATAGCCACGTGATCAGTGCGTGCACAGTCCCATGATCAGCGCCTGTCAGTCACTGATCATTGCCTGATAAACACGTGATCAGTGCATGATGAGCCATGTGGTCAGTGCCCGATCAGCCACGTCATCAGTGCATGCGCAGTCACGTCATCAGTGCATGATAGCCACGTGATCAGTGCATGCTCAGTCACGTGATCTGGACTTGATCAGCCACGTGATCAGTGCCTGCAGAGTCACGTGATCAGGGCCTGCTGAGCTGCGTGATTCCTGCCGGCTCATCTGCATGGCAATTGCCAGCTGAGCTGCGTGATTCCTGTCGGCTCATCTGCTTGACAATTGCCAGCTGAGCTGCGTGATTCCTGCCTGGTCACGTGCTTGATTATTGCCAGTTGAGCAGCATGATTCGTCACTGCTGAGCTCCATGCTTATTGCCTGCTGATTGCGTGGTTCGTGTCTGCTCAGCTCTTTGAGTATTGCCTCCTGAGGTCCCTGTTCGGTCGCCGCCTGCCGGGGACCAGCCCCAACTGATCCAGGGTATTCGAAGGAGAGATGGCCTAGGCGACTATTTATATGCTAATCAGAGATGTCAAGAATAATAGTATGAGGAGAGCTCAGTAGGAAAATTCGGTGGAGAAAAGAGACTGAGTAGCTTGGTTTACGCGGAAGACCAATCAAACTTCAAGACAAGAAGTTTGCACCACTTACGTAGGCCGCAGGCGCCCTCTCGAATAGCGAAAGGTGCCTCACCCTAGACACCTTCTCGAGTGGGTCTTAGCAGCCCAGGCATAATTAGTAAGCGTGGTGGGTTCCGCGCTCCAGATGGAGACTCAGCTGGAAGTTAAAGGGAAGAATGACAAGGAACTTTATGAATTGGAGCTCTAAGTTACCTCTTTGACAGAGAGAGCGAGATGGTGGTGGGGGACAGCCCCCAGTGAAATCAGAGGTGAGAGCACAAAGCAATACAGTAGGCAGACTCCGGTTTTTTTGGGGGGGAGATGCTCGAGAATATCCGGGTGGACTCCTGAGGCTCGATCCCGCATTTGCGTATGCCGAGCCTCCTTCCTCATGACCTTTGTCCGGAGTGGAATGCCTCCCCGGCTCCCGGCACATGATCAGTGCATGCTCAGTCACGATATCAGTGCCTGCTCAGCCACGTGATCACTGACGGCACAGTCACGTGATCAGCGCCTCTCAGTCACGTGATCACCGTATGATAAACACGTGATCAGTGAGCGACCAGCCACGTGATCACTGCATGCGCGGTCAGGTGGTCAGTTCCTGATCAGCCACCTGATCAGTGCGTGCACAGTCCCCTGATCAGCGCCTGTCAGTCACTGATCACTGCCTGATAAACACGTGATCAGTGCCCGAACAGCCACGTCATCAGTGCATGCGCCGTCACGTGATCAGTGCATGATAGCCACGTGATCAGTGTGTGCACACTCCCATGATCAGCGCCTGTCAGTCACTGATCATTGCCTGATAAACACGTGATCAATGCATGATGAGCCATGTGATCAGTGCCCGATCAGCCACGTCATCAGTGCATGCGCAGTCACGTCATCAGTGCATGATAGCCACGTGATCAGTGCATGCTCAGTCACGTGATCTGGACTTGATCAGCCACGTGATCAGTGCCTGCAGAGTCACGTGATCAGGGCCTGCTGAGCTGCGTGATTCCTGCCGGCTCATCTGCTTGACAATTGCCAGCTGAGCTGCGTGATTCCTGCCTGGTCACGTGCTTGATTATTGCCAGTTGAGCAGCATGATTCGTCACTGCTGAGCTCCATGCTTATTGCCTGCTGGTTGCGTGGTTCGTGTCTGCTCAGCTCTTTGAGTATTGCCTCCTGAGGTCCCTGTTCGGTCGCCACCTGCCGGGGACCAGCCCCAACTGATCCAGGGTATTCGAAGGAGAGATGGCCTAGGCGACTATTTATATGCTAATCAGAGATGTCAAGAATAATAGTATGAGGAGAGCTCAGTAGGAAAATTCGGTGGAGAAAAGAGACTGAGTAGCTTGGTTTACGCGGAAGACCAATCAAACTTCAAGACAAGAAGTTTGCACCACTTACGTAGGCCGTAGGCGCCCTCTCGAATAGCGAAAGGTGCCTCACCCTGGACACCTTCTCGAGTGGGTCTTAGCAGCCAAGGCATAATTAGTAAGCGTGGTGGGTTCCGCGCTCCAGATGGAGACTCAGCTGGAAGTTAAAGGGAAGAATGACAAGGAACTTTATGAATTGGAGCTGTAAGTTAACTCTTTGACAGAGAGAGCGAGATGGTGGTGGGGGACAGCCCCCAGTGAAATCAGAGGTGAGAGCACAAAGCAATACAGTAGGCAGACTCCGGTTTTTTTTGGGGGGAGATGCTCGAGAATATCAGGGTGGACTCCTGAGGCTCGATCCCGCATTTGCGTATGCCGAGCCTCCTTCCTCATGACCTTTGTCCAGAGTGGAATGCCTCCCCGGCTCCCGGCACATGATCAGTGCATGCTCAGTCACGATATCAGTGCCTGCTCAGCCACGTGATCACTGACGGCACAGTCACGTGATCAGCGCCTCTCAGTCACGTGATCACCGTGTGATAAACACGTGATCAGTGAGCGACCAGCCACGTGATCACTGCATGCGCGGTCAGGTGGTCAGTTCCTGATCAGCCACCTGATCAGTGCGTGCACAGTCCCCTGATCAGCGCCTGTCAGTCACTGATCACTGCCTGATAAACACGTGATCAGTGCCCGAACAGCCACGTCATCAGTGCATGCGCAGTCACGTGATCAGTGCATGATAGCCACGTGATCAGTGCGTGCACAGTCCCATGATCAGCGCCTGTCAGTCACTGATCATTGCCTGATAAACACGTGATCAGTGAATGATGAGCCATGTGATCAGTGCCCGATCAGCCACGTCATCAGTGCATGCGCAGTCACGTCATCAGTGCATAATAGCCACGTAATCAGTGCATGCTCAGTCACGTAATCTGGACTTGATCAGCCACGTGATCAGTGCCTGCAGAGTCACGTGATCAGGGCCTGCTGAGCTGCGTGATTCCTGCCGGCTCATCTGCATGACAATTGCCAGCTGAGCTGCGTGATTCCTGCCTGGTCACGTGCTTGATTATTGCCAGTTGAGCAGCATGATTAGTCACTGCTGAGCTCCATGCTTATTGCCTGCTGATTGCGTGGTTCGTGTCTGCTCAGCTCTTTGAGTATTGCCTCCTGAGGTCCCTGTTCGGTCGCCACCTGCCGAGGACCAGCCCCAACTGATCCAGGGTATTCGAAGGAGAGATGGCCTAGGCGACTATTTATATGCTAATCAGAGATGTCAAGAATAATAGTATGAGGAGAGCTCAGTAGGAAAATTCGGTGGAGAAAAGAGACTGAGTAGCTTGGTTTACGCGGAAGACCAATCAAACTTCAAGACAAGAAGTTTGCACCACTTACGTAGGCCGCAGGCGCCCTCTCGAATAGCGAAAGGTGCCTCACCCTAGACACCTTCTCGAGTGGGTCTTAGCAGCCCAGGCATAATTAGTAAGCGTGGTGGGTTCCGCGCTCCAGATGGAGACTCAGCTGGAAGTTAAAGGGAAGAATGACAAGGAACTTTATGAATTGGAGCTGTAAGTTAACTCTTTGACAGAGAGAGCGAGATGGTGGTGGGGGACAGCCCCCAGTGAAATCAGAGGTGAGAGCACAAAGCAATACAGTAGGCAGACTCCGGTTTTTTGGGGGGAGATGCTCGAGAATATCCGGGTGGACTCCTGAGGCTCGATCCCGCATTTGCGTATGCCGAGCCTCCTTCCTCATGACCTTTGTCCAGAGTGGAATGCCTCCCCGGCTCCCGGCACATGATCAGTGCATGCTCAGTCACGATATCAGTGCCTGCTCAGCCACGTGATCACTGACGGCACAGTCACGTGATCAGCGCCTCTCAGTCACGTGATCACCGTATGATAAACACGTGATCAGTGAACGACCAGCCACGTGATCACTGCATGCGCAGTCAGGTGGTCAGTTCCTGATCAGCCACCTGATCAGTGCGTGCACAGTCCCCTGATCAGCGCCTGTCAGTCACTGATCATTGCCTGATAAACACGTGATCAGTGCATGATGAGCCATGTGATCAGTGCCTGAGCCACGTCATCAGTGCATGCGCAGTCACGTCATCAGTGCATGATAGCCACGTGATCAGTGCATGCTCAGTCACGTGATCTGGACTTGATCAGCCACGTGATCAGTGCCTGCAGAGTCACGTGATCAGGGCCTGCTGAGCTGCGTGATTCCTGCCGGCTCATCTGCTTGACAATTGCCAGCTGAGCTGCGTGATTCCTGCCTGGTCACGTGCTTGATTATTGCCAGTTGAGCAGCATGATTCGTCACTGCTGAGCTCCATGCTTATTGCCTGCTGATTGCGTGGTTCGTGTCTGCTCAGCTCTTTGAGTATTGCCTCCTGAGGTCCCTGTTCGGTCGCCACCTGCCGGGGACCAGCCCCAACTGATCCAGGGTATTCGAAGGAGAGATGGCCTAGGCGACTATTTATATGCTAATCAGAGATGTCAAGAATAATAGTATGAGGAGAGCTCAGTAGGAAAATTCGGTGGAGAAAAGAGACTGAGTAGCTTGGTTTACGCGGAAGACCAATCAAACTTCAAGACAAGAAGTTTGCACCACTTACGTAGGCCGCAGGCGCCCTCTCGAATAGCGAAAGGTGCCTCACCCTAGACACCTTCTCGAGTGGGTCTTAGCAGCCCAGGCATAATTAGTAAGCGTGGTGGGTTCCGCGCTCCAGATGGAGACTCAGCTGGAAGTTAAAGGGAAGAATGACAAGGAACTTTATGAATTGGAGCTGTAAGTTAACTCTTTGACAGAGAGAGCGAGATGGTGGTGGGGGACAGCCCCCAGTGAAATCAGAGGTGAGAGCACAAAGCAATACAGTAGGCAGACTCCGGTTTTTTGGGGGGAGATGCTCGAGAATATCCGGGTGGACTCCTGAGGCTCGATCCCGCATTTGCGTATGCCGAGCCTCCTTCCTCATGACCTTTGTCCAGAGTGGAATGCCTCCCCGGCTCCCGGCACATGATCAGTGCATGCTCAGTCACGATATCAGTGCCTGCTCAGCCACGTGATCACTGACGGCACAGTCACGTGATCAGCGCCTCTCAGTCACGTGATCACCGTATGATAAACACGTGATCAGTGAACGACCAGCCACGTGATCACTGCATGCAGTCAGGTGGTCAGTTCCTGATCAGCCACCTGATCAGTGCGTGCACAGTCCCCTGATCAGCGCCTGTCAGTCACTGATCACTGCCTGATAAACACGTGATCAGTGCCCGAACAGCCACGTCATCAGTGCATGCGCAGTCACGTGATCAGTGCATGATAGCCACGTGATCAGTGCGTGCACAGTCCCATGATCAGCGCCTGTCAGTCACTGATCATTGCCTGATAAACACGTGATCAGTGCATGATGAGCCATGTGATCAGTGCCCGATCAGCCACGTCATCAGTGCATGCGCAGTCACGTCATCAGTGCATGATAGCCACGTGATCAGTGCATGCTCAGTCACGTGATCTGGACTTGATCAGCCACGTGATCAGTGCCTGCAGAGTCACGTGATCAGGGCCTGCTGAGCTGCGTGATTCCTGCCGGCTCATCTGCATGACAATTGCCAGCTGAGCTGCGTGATTCCTGCCTGGTCACGTGCTTGATTATTGCCAGTTGAGCAGCATGATTCGTCACTGCTGAGCTCCATGCTTATTGCCTGCTGATTGCGTGGTTCGTGTCTGCTCAGCTCTTTGAGTATTGCCTCCTGAGGTCCCTGTTCGGTCGCCACCTGCCGGGGACCAGCCCCAACTGATCCAGGGTATTCGAAGGAGAGATGGCCTAGGCGACTATTTATATGCTAATCAGAGATGTCAAGAATAATAGTATGAGGAGAGCTCAGTAGGAAAATTCGGTGGAGAAAAGAGACTGAGTAGCTTGGTTTACGCGGAAGACCAATCAAACTTCAAGACAAGAAGTTTGCACCACTTACGTAGGCCGCAGGCGCCCTCTCGAATAGCGAAAGGTGCCTCACCCTAGACACCTTCTCGAGTGGGTCTTAGCAGCCCAGGCATAATTAGTAAGCGTGGTGGGTTCCGCGCTCCAGATGGAGACTCAGCTGGAAGTTAAAGGGAAGAATGACAAGGAACTTTATGAATTGGAGCTGTAAGTTAACTCTTTGACAGAGAGAGCGAGATGGTGGTGGGGGACAGCCCCCAGTGAAATCAGAGGTGAGAGCACAAAGCAATACAGTAGGCAGACTCTGGTTTTTTGGGGGAGATGCTCGAGAATATCCGGGTGGACTCCTGAGGCTCGATCCCGCATTTGCGTATGCCGAGCCTCCTTCCTCATGACCTTTGTCCAGAGTGGAATGCCTCCCCGGCTCCCGGCACATGATCAGTGCATGCTCAGTCACGATATCAGTGCCTGCTCAGCCACGTGATCACTGACGGCACAGTCACGTGATCAGCGCCTCTCAGTCACGTGATCACCGTATGATAAACACGTGATCAGTGAACGACCAGCCACGTGATCACTGCATGCGCAGTCAGGTGGTCAGTTCCTGATCAGCCACCTGATCAGTGCGTGCACAGTCCCCTGATCAGCGCCTGTCAGTCACTGATCACTGCCTGATAAACACGTGATCAGTGCCCGAACAGCCACGTCATCAGTGCATGCGCAGTCACGTGATCAGTGCATGATAGCCACGTGATCAGTGCGTGCACAGTCCCATGATCAGCGCCTGTCAGTCACTGATCATTGCCTGATAAACACGTGATCAGTGCATGATGAGCCATGTGATCAGTGCCTGATCAGCCACGTCATCAGTGCATGCGCAGTCACGTCATCAGTGCATGATAGCCACGTGATCAGTGCATGCTCAGTCACGTGATCTGGACTTGATCAGCCACGTGATCAGTGCCTGCAGAGTCACGTGATCAGGGCCTGCTGAGCTGCGTGATTCCTGCCGGCTCATCTGCATGACAATTGCCAGCTGAGCTGCGTGATTCCTGCCTGGTCACGTGCTTGATTATTGCCAGTTGAGCAGCATGATTCGTCACTGCTGAGCTCCATGCTTATTGCCTGCTGATTGCGTGGTTCGTGTCTGCTCAGCTCTTTGAGTATTGCCTCCTGAGGTCCCTGTTCGGTCGCCACCTGCCGGGGACCAGCCCCAACTGATCCAGGGTATTCGAAGGAGAGATGGCCTAGGCGACTATTTATATGCTAATCAGAGATGTCAAGAATAATAGTATGAGGAGAGCTCAGTAGGAAAATTCGGTGGAGAAAAGAGACTGAGTAGCTTGGTTTACGCGGAAGACCAATCAAACTTCAAGACAAGAAGTTTGCACCACTTACGTAGGCCGCAGGCGCCCTCTCGAATAGCGAAAGGTGCCTCACCCTAGACACCTTCTCGAGTGGGTCTTAGCAGCCCAGGCATAATTAGTAAGCGTGGTGGGTTCCGCGCTCCAGATGGAGACTCAGCTGGAAGTTAAAGGGAAGAATGACAAGGAACTTTATGAATTGGAGCTGTAAGTTAACTCTTTGACAGAGAGAGCGAGATGGTGGTGGGGGACAGCCCCCAGTGAAATCAGAGGTGAGAGCACAAAGCAATACAGTAGGCAGACTCCGGTTTTTGGGGGAGATGCTCGAGAATATCCGGGTGGACTCCTGAGGCTCGATCCCGCATTTGCGTATGCCGAGCCTCCTTCCTCATGACCTTTGTCCAGAGTGGAATGCCTCCCCGGCTCCCGGCACATGATCAGTGCATGCTCAGTCACGATATCAGTGCCTGCTCAGCCACGTGATCACTGACGGCACAGTCACGTGATCAGCGCCTCTCAGTCACGTGATCACCGTATGATAAACACGTGATCAGTGAACGACCAGCCACGTGATCACTGCATGCGCAGTCAGGTGGTCAGTTCCTGATCAGCCACCTGATCAGTGCGTGCACAGTCCCCTGATCAGCGCCTGTCAGTCACTGATCACTGCCTGATAAACACGTGATCAGTGCCCGAACAGCCACGTCATCAGTGCATGCGCAGTCACGTGATCAGTGCATGATAGCCACGTGATCAGTGCGTGCACAGTCCCATGATCAGCGCCTGTCAGTCACTGATCATTGCCTGATAAACACGTGATCAGTGCATGATGAGCCATGTGATCAGTGCCTGATCAGCCACGTCATCAGTGCATGCGCAGTCACGTCATCAGTGCATGATAGCCACGTGATCAGTGCATGCTCAGTCACGTGATCTGGACTTGATCAGCCACGTGATCAGTGCCTGCAGAGTCACGTGATCAGGGCCTGCTGAGCTGCGTGATTCCTGCCGGCTCATCTGCTTGACAATTGCCAGCTGAGCTGCGTGATTCCTGCCTGGTCACGTGCTTGATTATTGCCAGTTGAGCAGCATGATTCGTCACTGCTGAGCTCCATGCTTATTGCCTGCTGATTGCGTGGTTCGTGTCTGCTCAGCTCTTTGAGTATTGCCTCCTGAGGTCCCTGTTCGGTCGCCACCTGCCGGGGACCAGCCCCAACTGATCCAGGGTATTCGAAGGAGAGATGGCCTAGGCGACTATTTATATGCTAATCAGAGATGTCAAGAATAATAGTATGAGGAGAGCTCAGTAGGAAAATTCGGTGGAGAAAAGAGACTGAGTAGCTTGGTTTACGCGGAAGACCAATCAAACTTCAAGACAAGAAGTTTGCACCACTTACGTAGGCCGCAGGCGCCCTCTCGAATAGCGAAAGGTGCCTCACCCTAGACACCTTCTCGAGTGGGTCTTAGCAGCCCAGGCATAATTAGTAAGCGTGGTGGGTTCCGCGCTCCAGATGGAGACTCAGCTGGAAGTTAAAGGGAAGAATGACAAGGAACTTTATGAATTGGAGCTGTAAGTTAACTCTTTGACAGAGAGAGCGAGATGGTGGTGGGGGACAGCCCCCAGTGAAATCAGAGGTGAGAGCACAAAGCAATACAGTAGGCAGACTCTGGTTTTGGGGGGAGATGCTCGAGAATATCCGGGTGGACTCCTGAGGCTCGATCCCGCATTTGCGTATGCCGAGCCTCCTTCCTCATGACCTTTGTCCAGAGTGGAATGCCTCCCCGGCTCCCGGCACATGATCAGTGCATGCTCAGTCACGATATCAGTGCCTGCTCAGCCACGTGATCACTGACGGCACAGTCACGTGATCAGCGCCTCTCAGTCACGTGATCACCGTATGATAAACACGTGATCAGTGAACGACCAGCCACGTGATCACTGCATGCGCAGTCAGGTGGTCAGTTCCTGATCAGCCACCTGATCAGTGCGTGCACAGTCCCCTGATCAGCGCCTGTCAGTCACTGATCACTGCCTGATAAACACGTGATCAGTGCCCGAACAGCCACGTCATCAGTGCATGCGCAGTCACGTGATCAGTGCATGATAGCCACGTGATCAGTGCGTGCACAGTCCCATGATCAGCGCCTGTCAGTCACTGATCATTGCCTGATAAACACGTGATCAGTGCATGATGAGCCATGTGATCAGTGCCCGATCAGCCACGTCATCAGTGCATGCGCAGTCACGTCATCAGTGCATGATAGCCACGTGATCAGTGCATGCTCAGTCACGTGATCTGGACTTGATCAGCCACGTGATCAGTGCCTGCAGAGTCACGTGATCAGGGCCTGCTGAGCTGCGTGATTCCTGCCGGCTCATCTGCATGACAATTGCCAGCTGAGCTGCGTGATTCCTGCCTGGTCACGTGCTTGATTATTGCCAGTTGAGCAGCATGATTCGTCACTGCTGAGCTCCATGCTTATTGCCTGCTGATTGCGTGGTTCGTGTCTGCTCAGCTCTTTGAGTATTGCCTCCTGAGGTCCCTGTTCGGTCGCCACCTGCCGGGGACCAGCCCCAACTGATCCAGGGTATTCGAAGGAGAGATGGCCTAGGCGACTATTTATATGCTAATCAGAGATGTCAAGAATAATAGTATGAGGAGAGCTCAGTAGGAAAATTCGGTGGAGAAAAGAGACTGAGTAGCTTGGTTTACGCGGAAGACCAATCAAACTTCAAGACAAGAAGTTTGCACCACTTACGTAGGCCGCAGGCGCCCTCTCGAATAGCGAAAGGTGCCTCACCCTAGACACCTTCTCGAGTGGGTCTTAGCAGCCCAGGCATAATTAGTAAGCGTGGTGGGTTCCGCGCTCCAGATGGAGACTCAGCTGGAAGTTAAAGGGAAGAATGACAAGGAACTTTATGAATTGGAGCTGTAAGTTAACTCTTTGACAGAGAGAGCGAGATGGTGGTGGGGGACAGCCCCCAGTGAAATCAGAGGTGAGAGCACAAAGCAATACAGTAGGCAGACTCTGGTTTTTTTGGGGGAGATGCTCGAGAATATCCGGGTGGACTCCTGAGGCTCGATCCCGCATTTGCGTATGCCGAGCCTCCTTCCTCATGACCTTTGTCCAGAGTGGAATGCCTCCCCGGCTCCCGGCACATGATCAGTGCATGCTCAGTCACGATATCAGTGCCTGCTCAGCCACGTGATCACTGACGGCACAGTCACGTGATCAGCGCCTCTCAGTCACGTGATCACCGTATGATAAACACGTGATCAGTGAACGACCAGCCACGTGATCACTGCATGCGCAGTCAGGTGGTCAGTTCCTGATCAGCCACCTGATCAGTGCGTGCACAGTCCCCTGATCAGCGCCTGTCAGTCACTGATCACTGCCTGATAAACACGTGATCAGTGCCCGAACAGCCACGTCATCAGTGCATGCGCAGTCACGTGATCAGTGCATGATAGCCACGTGATCAGTGCGTGCACAGTCCCATGATCAGCGCCTGTCAGTCACTGATCATTGCCTGATAAACACGTGATCAGTGCATGATGAGCCATGTGATCAGTGCCCGATCAGCCACGTCATCAGTGCATGCGCAGTCACGTCATCAGTGCATGATAGCCACGTGATCAGTGCATGCTCAGTCACGTGATCTGGACTTGATCAGCCACGTGATCAGTGCCTGCAGAGTCACGTGATCAGGGCCTGCTGAGCTGCGTGATTCCTGCCGGCTCATCTGCTTGACAATTGCCAGCTGAGCTGCGTGATTCCTGCCTGGTCACGTGCTTGATTATTGCCAGTTGAGCAGCATGATTCGTCACTGCTGAGCTCCATGCTTATTGCCTGCTGATTGCGTGGTTCGTGTCTGCTCAGCTCTTTGAGTATTGCCTCCTGAGGTCCCTGTTCGGTCGCCACCTGCCGGGGACCAGCCCCAACTGATCCAGGGTATTCGAAGGAGAGATGGCCTAGGCGACTATTTATATGCTAATCAGAGATGTCAAGAATAATAGTATGAGGAGAGCTCAGTAGGAAAATTCGGTGGAGAAAAGAGACTGAGTAGCTTGGTTTACGCGGAAGACCAATCAAACTTCAAGACAAGAAGTTTGCACCACTTACGTAGGCCGCAGGCGCCCTCTCGAATAGCGAAAGGTGCCTCACCCTAGACACCTTCTCGAGTGGGTCTTAGCAGCCCAGGCATAATTAGTAAGCGTGGTGGGTTCCGCGCTCCAGATGGAGACTCAGCTGGAAGTTAAAGGGAAGAATGACAAGGAACTTTATGAATTGGAGCTGTAAGTTAACTCTTTGACAGAGAGAGCGAGATGGTGGTGGGGGACAGCCCCCAGTGAAATCAGAGGTGAGAGCACAAAGCAATACAGTAGGCAGACTCTGGTTTTTTGGGGGAGATGCTCGAGAATATCCGGGTGGACTCCTGAGGCTCGATCCCGCATTTGCGTATGCCGAGCCTCCTTCCTCATGACCTTTGTCCAGAGTGGAATGCCTCCCCGGCTCCCGGCACATGATCAGTGCATGCTCAGTCACGATATCAGTGCCTGCTCAGCCACGTGATCACTGACGGCACAGTCACGTGATCAGCGCCTCTCAGTCACGTGATCACCGTATGATAAACACGTGATCAGTGAACGACCAGCCACGTGATCACTGCATGCGCAGTCAGGTGGTCAGTTCCTGATCAGCCACCTGATCAGTGCGTGCACAGTCCCCTGATCAGCGCCTGTCAGTCACTGATCACTGCCTGATAAACACGTGATCAGTGCCCGAACAGCCACGTCATCAGTGCATGCGCAGTCACGTGATCAGTGCATGATAGCCACGTGATCAGTGCGTGCACAGTCCCATGATCAGCGCCTGTCAGTCACTGATCATTGCCTGATAAACACGTGATCAGTGCATGATGAGCCATGTGATCAGTGCCTGATCAGCCACGTCATCAGTGCATGCGCAGTCACGTCATCAGTGCATGATAGCCACGTGATCAGTGCATGCTCAGTCACGTGATCTGGACTTGATCAGCCACGTGATCAGTGCCTGCAGAGTCACGTGATCAGGGCCTGCTGAGCTGCGTGATTCCTGCCGGCTCATCTGCATGACAATTGCCATCTGAGCTGCGTGATTCCTGTCGGCTCATCTGCTTGACAATTGCCAGCTGAGCTGCGTGATTCCTGCCTGGTCACGTGCTTGATTATTGCCAGTTGAGCAGCATGATTCGTCACTGCTGAGCTCCATGCTTATTGCCTGCTGATTGCGTGGTTCGTGTCTGCTCAGCTCTTTGAGTATTGCCTCCTGAGGTCCCTGTTCGGTCGCCACCTGCCGGGGACCAGCCCCAACTGATCCAGGGTATTCGAAGGAGAGATGGCCTAGGCGACTATTTATATGCTAATCAGAGATGTCAAGAATAATAGTATGAGGAGAGCTCAGTAGGAAAATTCGGTGGAGAAAAGAGACTGAGTAGCTTGGTTTACGCGGAAGACCAATCAAACTTCAAGACAAGAAGTTTGCACCACTTACGTAGGCCGCAGGCGCCCTCTCGAATAGCGAAAGGTGCCTCACCCTAGACACCTTCTCGAGTGGGTCTTAGCAGCCCAGGCATAATTAGTAAGCGTGGTGGGTTCCGCGCTCCAGATGGAGACTCAGCTGGAAGTTAAAGGGAAGAATGACAAGGAACTTTATGAATTGGAGCTGTAAGTTAACTCTTTGACAGAGAGAGCGAGATGGTGGTGGGGGACAGCCCCCAGTGAAATCAGAGGTGAGAGCACAAAGCAATACAGTAGGCAGACTCTGGTTTTTTGGGGGGAGATGCTCGAGAATATCCGGGTGGACTCCTGAGGCTCGATCCCGCATTTGCGTATGCCGAGCCTCCTTCCTCATGACCTTTGTCCAGAGTGGAATGCCTCCCCGGCTCCCGGCACATGATCAGTGCATGCTCAGTCACGATATCAGTGCCTGCTCAGCCACGTGATCACTGACGGCACAGTCACGTGATCAGCGCCTCTCAGTCACGTGATCACCGTATGATAAACACGTGATCAGTGAACGACCAGCCACGTGATCACTGCATGCGCAGTCAGGTGGTCAGTTCCTGATCAGCCACCTGATCAGTGCGTGCACAGTCCCCTGATCAGCGCCTGTCAGTCACTGATCACTGCCTGATAAACACGTGATCAGTGCCCGAACAGCCACGTCATCAGTGCATGCGCAGTCACGTGATCAGTGCATGATAGCCACGTGATCAGTGCGTGCACAGTCCCATGATCAGCGCCTGTCAGTCACTGATCATTGCCTGATAAACACGTGATCAGTGCATGATGAGCCATGTGATCAGTGCCTGATCAGCCACGTCATCAGTGCATGCGCAGTCACGTCATCAGTGCATGATAGCCACGTGATCAGTGCATGCTCAGTCACGTGATCTGGACTTGATCAGCCACGTGATCAGTGCCTGCAGAGTCACGTGATCAGGGCCTGCTGAGCTGCGTGATTCCTGCCGGCTCATCTGCATGACAATTGCCAGCTGAGCTGCGTGATTCCTGCCTGGTCACGTGCTTGATTATTGCCAGTTGAGCAGCATGATTCGTCACTGCTGAGCTCCATGCTTATTGCCTGCTGATTGCGTGGTTCGTGTCTGCTCAGCTCTTTGAGTATTGCCTCCTGAGGTCCCTGTTCGGTCGCCACCTGCCGGGGACCAGCCCCAACTGATCCAGGGTATTCGAAGGAGAGATGGCCTAGGCGACTATTTATATGCTAATCAGAGATGTCAAGAATAATAGTATGAGGAGAGCTCAGTAGGAAAATTCGGTGGAGAAAAGAGACTGAGTAGCTTGGTTTACGCGGAAGACCAATCAAACTTCAAGACAAGAAGTTTGCACCACTTACGTAGGCCGCAGGCGCCCTCTCGAATAGCGAAAGGTGCCTCACCCTAGACACCTTCTCGAGTGGGTCTTAGCAGCCCAGGCATAATTAGTAAGCGTGGTGGGTTCCGCGCTCCAGATGGAGACTCAGCTGGAAGTTAAAGGGAAGAATGACAAGGAACTTTATGAATTGGAGCTGTAAGTTAACTCTTTGACAGAGAGAGCGAGATGGTGGTGGGGGACAGCCCCCAGTGAAATCAGAGGTGAGAGCACAAAGCAATACAGTAGGCAGACTCTGGTTTTTGGGGGAGATGCTCGAGAATATCCGGGTGGACTCCTGAGGCTCGATCCCGCATTTGCGTATGCCGAGCCTCCTTCCTCATGACCTTTGTCCAGAGTGGAATGCCTCCCCGGCTCCCGGCACATGATCAGTGCATGCTCAGTCACGATATCAGTGCCTGCTCAGCCACGTGATCACTGACGGCACAGTCACGTGATCAGCGCCTCTCAGTCACGTGATCACCGTATGATAAACACGTGATCAGTGAACGACCAGCCACGTGATCACTGCATGCGCAGTCAGGTGGTCAGTTCCTGATCAGCCACCTGATCAGTGCGTGCACAGTCCCCTGATCAGCGCCTGTCAGTCACTGATCACTGCCTGATAAACACGTGATCAGTGCCCGAACAGCCACGTCATCAGTGCATGCGCAGTCACGTGATCAGTGCATGATAGCCACGTGATCAGTGCGTGCACAGTCCCATGATCAGCGCCTGTCAGTCACTGATCATTGCCTGATAAACACGTGATCAGTGCATGATGAGCCATGTGATCAGTGCCTGATCAGCCACGTGATCAGTGCCTGCAGAGTCACGTGATCAGGGCCTGCTGAGCTGCGTGATTCCTGTCGGCTCATCTGCTTGACAATTGCCAGCTGAGCTGCGTGATTCCTGCCTGGTCACGTGCTTGATTATTGCCAGTTGAGCAGCATGATTCGTCACTGCTGAGCTCCATGCTTATTGCCTGCTGATTGCGTGGTTCGTGTCTGCTCAGCTCTTTGAGTATTGCCTCCTGAGGTCCCTGTTCGGTCGCCACCTGCCGGGGACCAGCCCCAACTGATCCAGGGTATTCGAAGGAGAGATGGCCTAGGCGACTATTTATATGCTAATCAGAGATGTCAAGAATAATAGTATGAGGAGAGCTCAGTAGGAAAATTCGGTGGAGAAAAGAGACTGAGTAGCTTGGTTTACGCGGAAGACCAATCAAACTTCAAGACAAGAAGTTTGCACCACTTACGTAGGCCGCAGGCGCCCTCTCGAATAGCGAAAGGTGCCTCACCCTAGACACCTTCTCGAGTGGGTCTTAGCAGCCCAGGCATAATTAGTAAGCGTGGTGGGTTCCGCGCTCCAGATGGAGACTCAGCTGGAAGTTAAAGGGAAGAATGACAAGGAACTTTATGAATTGGAGCTGTAAGTTAACTCTTTGACAGAGAGAGCGAGATGGTGGTGGGGGACAGCCCCCAGTGAAATCAGAGGTGAGAGCACAAAGCAATACAGTAGGCAGACTCCGGTTTTTTTGGGGGAGATGCTCGAGAATATCCGGGTGGACTCCTGAGGCTCGATCCCGCATTTGCGTATGCCGAGCCTCCTTCCTCATGACCTTTGTCCAGAGTGGAATGCCTCCCCGGCTCCCGGCACATGATCAGTGCATGCTCAGTCACGATATCAGTGCCTGCTCAGCCACGTGATCACTGACGGCACAGTCACGTGATCAGCGCCTCTCAGTCACGTGATCACCGTATGATAAACACGTGATCAGTGAACGACCAGCCACGTGATCACTGCATGCGCGGTCAGGTGGTCAGTTCCTGATCAGCCACCTGATCAGTGCGTGCACAGTCCCCTGATCAGCGCCTGTCAGTCACTGATCACTGCCTGATAAACACGTGATCAGTGCCCGAACAGCCACGTCATCAGTGCATGCGCAGTCACGTGATCAGTGCATGATAGCCACGTGATCAGTGCGTGCACAGTCCCATGATCAGCGCCTGTCAGTCACTGATCATTGCCTGATAAACACGTGATCAGTGCATGATGAGCCATGTGATCAGTGCCTGATCAGCCACGTCATCAGTGCATGCGCAGTCACGTCATCAGTGCATGATAGCCACGTGATCAGTGCATGCTCAGTCACGTGATCTGGACTTGATCAGCCACGTGATCAGTGCCTGCAGAGTCACGTGATCAGGGCCTGCTGAGCTGCGTGATTCCTGCCGGCTCATCTGCATGACAATTGCCATCTGAGCTGCGTGATTCCTGTCGGCTCATCTGCTTGACAATTGCCAGCTGAGCTGCGTGATTCCTGCCTGGTCACGTGCTTGATTATTGCCAGTTGAGCAGCATGATTCGTCACTGCTGAGCTCCATGCTTATTGCCTGCTGATTGCGTGGTTCGTGTCTGCTCAGCTCTTTGAGTATTGCCTCCTGAGGTCCCTGTTCGGTCGCCACCTGCCGGGGACCAGCCCCAACTGATCCAGGGTATTCGAAGGAGAGATGGCCTAGGCGACTATTTATATGCTAATCAGAGATGTCAAGAATAATAGTATGAGGAGAGCTCAGTAGGAAAATTCGGTGGAGAAAAGAGACTGAGTAGCTTGGTTTACGCGGAAGACCAATCAAACTTCAAGACAAGAAGTTTGCACCACTTACGTAGGCCGCAGGCGCCCTCTCGAATAGCGAAAGGTGCCTCACCCTAGACACCTTCTCGAGTGGGTCTTAGCAGCCCAGGCATAATTAGTAAGCGTGGTGGGTTCCGCGCTCCAGATGGAGACTCAGCTGGAAGTTAAAGGGAAGAATGACAAGGAACTTTATGAATTGGAGCTGTAAGTTAACTCTTTGACAGAGAGAGCGAGATGGTGGTGGGGGACAGCCCCCAGTGAAATCAGAGGTGAGAGCACAAAGCAATACAGTAGGCAGACTCTGGTTTTTTGGGGGGAGATGCTCGAGAATATCCGGGTGGACTCCTGAGGCTCGATCCCGCATTTGCGTATGCCGAGCCTCCTTCCTCATGACCTTTGTCCAGAGTGGAATGCCTCCCCGGCTCCCGGCACATGATCAGTGCATGCTCAGTCACGATATCAGTGCCTGCTCAGCCACGTGATCACTGACGGCACAGTCACGTGATCAGCGCCTCTCAGTCACGTGATCACCGTATGATAAACACGTGATCAGTGAACGACCAGCCACGTGATCACTGCATGCGCAGTCAGGTGGTCAGTTCCTGATCAGCCACCTGATCAGTGCGTGCACAGTCCCCTGATCAGCGCCTGTCAGTCACTGATCACTGCCTGATAAACACGTGATCAGTGCCCGAACAGCCACGTCATCAGTGCATGCGCAGTCACGTGATCAGTGCATGATAGCCACGTGATCAGTGCGTGCACAGTCCCATGATCAGCGCCTGTCAGTCACTGATCATTGCCTGATAAACACGTGATCAGTGCATGATGAGCCATGTGATCAGTGCCTGATCAGCCACGTCATCAGTGCATGCGCAGTCACGTCATCAGTGCATGATAGCCACGTGATCAGTGCATGCTCAGTCACGTGATCTGGACTTGATCAGCCACGTGATCAGTGCCTGCAGAGTCACGTGATCAGGGCCTGCTGAGCTGCGTGATTCCTGCCGGCTCATCTGCATGACAATTGCCAGCTGAGCTGCGTGATTCCTGCCTGGTCACGTGCTTGATTATTGCCAGTTGAGCAGCATGATTCGTCACTGCTGAGCTCCATGCTTATTGCCTGCTGATTGCGTGGTTCGTGTCTGCTCAGCTCTTTGAGTATTGCCTCCTGAGGTCCCTGTTCGGTCGCCACCTGCCGGGGACCAGCCCCAACTGATCCAGGGTATTCGAAGGAGAGATGGCCTAGGCGACTATTTATATGCTAATCAGAGATGTCAAGAATAATAGTATGAGGAGAGCTCAGTAGGAAAATTCGGTGGAGAAAAGAGACTGAGTAGCTTGGTTTACGCGGAAGACCAATCAAACTTCAAGACAAGAAGTTTGCACCACTTACGTAGGCCGCAGGCGCCCTCTCGAATAGCGAAAGGTGCCTCACCCTAGACACCTTCTCGAGTGGGTCTTAGCAGCCCAGGCATAATTAGTAAGCGTGGTGGGTTCCGCGCTCCAGATGGAGACTCAGCTGGAAGTTAAAGGGAAGAATGACAAGGAACTTTATGAATTGGAGCTGTAAGTTAACTCTTTGACAGAGAGAGCGAGATGGTGGTGGGGGACAGCCCCCAGTGAAATCAGAGGTGAGAGCACAAAGCAATACAGTAGGCAGACTCTGGTTTTTGGGGGGAGATGCTCGAGAATATCCGGGTGGACTCCTGAGGCTCGATCCCGCATTTGCGTATGCCGAGCCTCCTTCCTCATGACCTTTGTCCAGAGTGGAATGCCTCCCCGGCTCCCGGCACATGATCAGTGCATGCTCAGTCACGATATCAGTGCCTGCTCAGCCACGTGATCACTGACGGCACAGTCACGTGATCAGCGCCTCTCAGTCACGTGATCACCGTATGATAAACACGTGATCAGTGAACGACCAGCCACGTGATCACTGCATGCGCAGTCAGGTGGTCAGTTCCTGATCAGCCACCTGATCAGTGCGTGCACAGTCCCCTGATCAGCGCCTGTCAGTCACTGATCACTGCCTGATAAACACGTGATCAGTGCCCGAACAGCCACGTCATCAGTGCATGCGCAGTCACGTGATCAGTGCATGATAGCCACGTGATCAGTGCGTGCACAGTCCCATGATCAGCGCCTGTCAGTCACTGATCATTGCCTGATAAACACGTGATCAGTGCATGATGAGCCATGTGATCAGTGCCTGATCAGCCACGTGATCAGTGCCTGCAGAGTCACGTGATCAGGGCCTGCTGAGCTGCGTGATTCCTGTCGGCTCATCTGCTTGACAATTGCCAGCTGAGCTGCGTGATTCCTGCCTGGTCACGTGCTTGATTATTGCCAGTTGAGCAGCATGATTCGTCACTGCTGAGCTCCATGCTTATTGCCTGCTGATTGCGTGGTTCGTGTCTGCTCAGCTCTTTGAGTATTGCCTCCTGAGGTCCCTGTTCGGTCGCCACCTGCCGGGGACCAGCCCCAACTGATCCAGGGTATTCGAAGGAGAGATGGCCTAGGCGACTATTTATATGCTAATCAGAGATGTCAAGAATAATAGTATGAGGAGAGCTCAGTAGGAAAATTCGGTGGAGAAAAGAGACTGAGTAGCTTGGTTTACGCGGAAGACCAATCAAACTTCAAGACAAGAAGTTTGCACCACTTACGTAGGCCGCAGGCGCCCTCTCGAATAGCGAAAGGTGCCTCACCCTAGACACCTTCTCGAGTGGGTCTTAGCAGCCCAGGCATAATTAGTAAGCGTGGTGGGTTCCGCGCTCCAGATGGAGACTCAGCTGGAAGTTAAAGGGAAGAATGACAAGGAACTTTATGAATTGGAGCTGTAAGTTAACTCTTTGACAGAGAGAGCGAGATGGTGGTGGGGGACAGCCCCCAGTGAAATCAGAGGTGAGAGCACAAAGCAATACAGTAGGCAGACTCTGGTTTTTGGGGGAGATGCTCGAGAATATCCGGGTGGACTCCTGAGGCTCGATCCCGCATTTGCGTATGCCGAGCCTCCTTCCTCATGACCTTTGTCCAGAGTGGAATGCCTCCCCGGCTCCCGGCACATGATCAGTGCATGCTCAGTCACGATATCAGTGCCTGCTCAGCCACGTGATCACTGACGGCACAGTCACGTGATCAGCGCCTCTCAGTCACGTGATCACCGTATGATAAACACGTGATCAGTGAACGACCAGCCACGTGATCACTGCATGCGCAGTCAGGTGGTCAGTTCCTGATCAGCCACCTGATCAGTGCGTGCACAGTCCCCTGATCAGCGCCTGTCAGTCACTGATCACTGCCTGATAAACACGTGATCAGTGCCCGAACAGCCACGTCATCAGTGCATGCGCAGTCACGTGATCAGTGCATGATAGCCACGTGATCAGTGCGTGCACAGTCCCATGATCAGCGCCTGTCAGTCACTGATCATTGCCTGATAAACACGTGATCAGTGCATGATGAGCCATGTGATCAGTGCCCGATCAGCCACGTCATCAGTGCATGCGCAGTCACGTCATCAGTGCATGATAGCCACGTGATCAGTGCATGCTCAGTCACGTGATCTGGACTTGATCAGCCACGTGATCAGTGCCTGCAGAGTCACGTGATCAGGGCCTGCTGAGCTGCGTGATTCCTGCCGGCTCATCTGCATGACAATTGCCATCTGAGCTGCGTGATTCCTGTCGGCTCATCTGCTTGACAATTGCCAGCTGAGCTGCGTGATTCCTGCCTGGTCACGTGCTTGATTATTGCCAGTTGAGCAGCATGATTCGTCACTGCTGAGCTCCATGCTTATTGCCTGCTGATTGCGTGGTTCGTGTCTGCTCAGCTCTTTGAGTATTGCCTCCTGAGGTCCCTGTTCGGTCGCCACCTGCCGGGGACCAGCCCCAACTGATCCAGGGTATTCGAAGGAGAGATGGCCTAGGCGACTATTTATATGCTAATCAGAGATGTCAAGAATAATAGTATGAGGAGAGCTCAGTAGGAAAATTCGGTGGAGAAAAGAGACTGAGTAGCTTGGTTTACGCGGAAGACCAATCAAACTTCAAGACAAGAAGTTTGCACCACTTACGTAGGCCGCAGGCGCCCTCTCGAATAGCGAAAGGTGCCTCACCCTAGACACCTTCTCGAGTGGGTCTTAGCAGCCCAGGCATAATTAGTAAGCGTGGTGGGTTCCGCGCTCCAGATGGAGACTCAGCTGGAAGTTAAAGGGAAGAATGACAAGGAACTTTATGAATTGGAGCTGTAAGTTAACTCTTTGACAGAGAGAGCGAGATGGTGGTGGGGGACAGCCCCCAGTGAAATCAGAGGTGAGAGCACAAAGCAATACAGTAGGCAGACTCTGGTTTTTTTGGGGGGAGATGCTCGAGAATATCCGGGTGGACTCCTGAGGCTCGATCCCGCATTTGCGTATGCCGAGCCTCCTTCCTCATGACCTTTGTCCAGAGTGGAATGCCTCCCCGGCTCCCGGCACATGATCAGTGCATGCTCAGTCACGATATCAGTGCCTGCTCAGCCACGTGATCACTGACGGCACAGTCACGTGATCAGCGCCTCTCAGTCACGTGATCACCGTATGATAAACACGTGATCAGTGAACGACCAGCCACGTGATCACTGCATGCGCAGTCAGGTGGTCAGTTCCTGATCAGCCACCTGATCAGTGCGTGCACAGTCCCCTGATCAGCGCCTGTCAGTCACTGATCACTGCCTGATAAACACGTGATCAGTGCCCGAACAGCCACGTCATCAGTGCATGCGCAGTCACGTGATCAGTGCATGATAGCCACGTGATCAGTGCGTGCACAGTCCCATGATCAGCGCCTGTCAGTCACTGATCATTGCCTGATAAACACGTGATCAGTGCATGATGAGCCATGTGATCAGTGCCTGATCAGCCACGTGATCAGTGCCTGCAGAGTCACGTGATCAGGGCCTGCTGAGCTGCGTGATTCCTGTCGGCTCATCTGCTTGACAATTGCCAGCTGAGCTGCGTGATTCCTGCCTGGTCACGTGCTTGATTATTGCCAGTTGAGCAGCATGATTCGTCACTGCTGAGCTCCATGCTTATTGCCTGCTGATTGCGTGGTTCGTGTCTGCTCAGCTCTTTGAGTATTGCCTCCTGAGGTCCCTGTTCGGTCGCCACCTGCCGGGGACCAGCCCCAACTGATCCAGGGTATTCGAAGGAGAGATGGCCTAGGCGACTATTTATATGCTAATCAGAGATGTCAAGAATAATAGTATGAGGAGAGCTCAGTAGGAAAATTCGGTGGAGAAAAGAGACTGAGTAGCTTGGTTTACGCGGAAGACCAATCAAACTTCAAGACAAGAAGTTTGCACCACTTACGTAGGCCGCAGGCGCCCTCTCGAATAGCGAAAGGTGCCTCACCCTAGACACCTTCTCGAGTGGGTCTTAGCAGCCCAGGCATAATTAGTAAGCGTGGTGGGTTCCGCGCTCCAGATGGAGACTCAGCTGGAAGTTAAAGGGAAGAATGACAAGGAACTTTATGAATTGGAGCTGTAAGTTAACTCTTTGACAGAGAGAGCGAGATGGTGGTGGGGGACAGCCCCCAGTGAAATCAGAGGTGAGAGCACAAAGCAATACAGTAGGCAGACTCTGGTTTTTGGGGGGAGATGCTCGAGAATATCCGGGTGGACTCCTGAGGCTCGATCCCGCATTTGCGTATGCCGAGCCTCCTTCCTCATGACCTTTGTCCAGAGTGGAATGCCTCCCCGGCTCCCGGCACATGATCAGTGCATGCTCAGTCACGATATCAGTGCCTGCTCAGCCACGTGATCACTGACGGCACAGTCACGTGATCAGCGCCTCTCAGTCACGTGATCACCGTATGATAAACACGTGATCAGTGAACGACCAGCCACGTGATCACTGCATGCGCAGTCAGGTGGTCAGTTCCTGATCAGCCACCTGATCAGTGCGTGCACAGTCCCCTGATCAGCGCCTGTCAGTCACTGATCACTGCCTGATAAACACGTGATCAGTGCCCGAACAGCCACGTCATCAGTGCATGCGCAGTCACGTGATCAGTGCATGATAGCCACGTGATCAGTGCGTGCACAGTCCCATGATCAGCGCCTGTCAGTCACTGATCATTGCCTGATAAACACGTGATCAGTGCATGATGAGCCATGTGATCAGTGCCCGATCAGCCACGTCATCAGTGCATGCGCAGTCACGTCATCAGTGCATGATAGCCACGTGATCAGTGCATGCTCAGTCACGTGATCTGGACTTGATCAGCCACGTGATCAGTGCCTGCAGAGTCACGTGATCAGGGCCTGCTGAGCTGCGTGATTCCTGCCGGCTCATCTGCATGACAATTGCCATCTGAGCTGCGTGATTCCTGTCGGCTCATCTGCTTGACAATTGCCAGCTGAGCTGCGTGATTCCTGCCTGGTCACGTGCTTGATTATTGCCAGTTGAGCAGCATGATTCGTCACTGCTGAGCTCCATGCTTATTGCCTGCTGATTGCGTGGTTCGTGTCTGCTCAGCTCTTTGAGTATTGCCTCCTGAGGTCCCTGTTCGGTCGCCACCTGCCGGGGACCAGCCCCAACTGATCCAGGGTATTCGAAGGAGAGATGGCCTAGGCGACTATTTATATGCTAATCAGAGATGTCAAGAATAATAGTATGAGGAGAGCTCAGTATGAAAATTCGGTGGAGAAAAGAGACTGAGTAGCTTGGTTTACGCGGAAGACCAATCAAACTTCAAGACAAGAAGTTTGCACCACTTACGTAGGCCGCAGGCGCCCTCTCGAATAGCGAAAGGTGCCTCACCCTAGACACCTTCTCGAGTGGGTCTTAGCAGCCCAGGCATAATTAGTAAGCGTGGTGGGTTCCGCGCTCCAGATGGAGACTCAGCTGGAAGTTAAAGGGAAGAATGACAAGGAACTTTATGAATTGGAGCTGTAAGTTAACTCTTTGACAGAGAGAGCGAGATGGTGGTGGGGGACAGCCCCCAGTGAAATCAGAGGTGAGAGCACAAAGCAATACAGTAGGCAGACTCTGGTTTTTTTGGGGGGAGATGCTCGAGAATATCCGGGTGGACTCCTGAGGCTCGATCCCGCATTTGCGTATGCCGAGCCTCCTTCCTCATGACCTTTGTCCAGAGTGGAAGGCCTCCCCGGCTCCCGGCACATGATCAGTGCATGCTCAGTCACGATATCAGTGCCTGCTCAGCCACGTGATCACTGACGGCACAGTCACGTGATCAGCGCCTCTCAGTCACGTGATCACCGTAGAATAAACACGTGATCAGTGAACGACCAGCCACGTGATCACTGCATGCGCAGTCAGGTGGTCAGTTCCTGATCAGCCACCTGATCAGTGCGTGCACAGTCCCCTGATCAGCGCCTGTCAGTCACTGATCACTGCCTGATAAACACGTGATCAGTGCATGATGAGCCATGTGATCAGTGCCTGATCAGCCACGTGATCAGTGCATGCTCAGTCACGTGATCTGGACTTGATCAGCCACGTGATCAGTGCCTGCCGAGTCACGTGATCAGGGCCTGCTGAGCTGCGTGATTCCTGCCGTCTCATCTGCATGACAATTGCCATCTGAGCTGCGTGATTCCTGTCGGCTCATCTGCTTGACAATTGCCAGCTGAGCTGCGTGATTCCTGCCTGGTCACGTGCTTGATTATTGCCAGTTGAGCAGCATGATTCGTCACTGCTGAGCTCCATGCTTATTGCCTGCTGATTGCGTGGTTCGTGTCTGCTCAGCTCTTTGAGTATTGCCTCCTGAGGTCCCTGTTCGGTCGCCACCTGCCGGGGACCAGCCCCAACTGATCCAGGGTATTCGAAGGAGAGATGGCCTAGGCGACTATTTATATGCTAATCAGAGATGTCAAGAATAATAGTATGAGGAGAGCTCAGTAGGAAAATTCGGTGGAGAAAAGAGACTGAGTAGCTTGGTTTACGCGGAAGACCAATCAAACTTCAAGACAAGAAGTTTGCACCACTTACGTAGGCCGCAGGCGCCCTCTCGAATAGCGAAAGGTGCCTCACCCTAGACACCTTCTCGAGTGGGTCTTAGCAGCCCAGGCATAATTAGTAAGCGTGGTGGGTTCCGCGCTCCAGATGGAGACTCAGCTGGAAGTTAAAGGGAAGAATGACAAGGAACTTTATGAATTGGAGCTGTAAGTTAACTCTTTGACAGAGAGAGCGAGATGGTGGTGGGGGACAGCCCCCAGTGAAATCAGAGGTGAGAGCACAAAGCAATACAGTAGGCAGACTCTGGTTTTTTGGGGGAGATGCTCGAGAATATCCGGGTGGACTCCTGAGGCTCGATCCCGCATTTGCGTATGCCGAGCCTCCTTCCTCATGACCTTTGTCCAGAGTGGAATGCCTCCCCGGCTCCCGGCACATGATCAGTGCATGCTCAGTCACGATATCAGTGCCTGCTCAGCCACGTGATCACTGACGGCACAGTCACGTGATCAGCGCCTCTCAGTCACGTGATCACCGTATGATAAACACGTGATCAGTGAACGACCAGCCACGTGATCACTGCATGCGCAGTCAGGTGGTCAGTTCCTGATCAGCCACCTGATCAGTGCGTGCACAGTCCCCTGATCAGCGCCTGTCAGTCACTGATCACTGCCTGATAAACACGTGATCAGTGCCCGAACAGCCACGTCATCAGTGCATGCGCAGTCACGTGATCAGTGCATGATAGCCACGTGATCAGTGCGTGCACAGTCCCATGATCAGCGCCTGTCAGTCACTGATCATTGCCTGATAAACACGTGATCAGTGCATGATGAGCCATGTGATCAGTGCCTGATCAGCCACGTCATCAGTGCATGCGCAGTCACGTCATCAGTGCATGATAGCCACGTGATCAGTGCATGCTCAGTCACGTGATCTGGACTTGATCAGCCACGTGATCAGTGCCTGCAGAGTCACGTGATCAGGGCCTGCTGAGCTGCGTGATTCCTGCCGGCTCATCTGCATGACAATTGCCAGCTGAGCTGCGTGATTCCTGCCTGGTCACGTGCTTGATTATTGCCAGTTGAGCAGCATGATTCGTCACTGCTGAGCTCCATGCTTATTGCCTGCTGATTGCGTGGTTCGTGTCTGCTCAGCTCTTTGAGTATTGCCTCCTGAGGTCCCTGTTCGGTCGCCACCTGCCGGGGACCAGCCCCAACTGATCCAGGGTATTCGAAGGAGAGATGGCCTAGGCGACTATTTATATGCTAATCAGAGATGTCAAGAATAATAGTATGAGGAGAGCTCAGTAGGAAAATTCGGTGGAGAAAAGAGACTGAGTAGCTTGGTTTACGCGGAAGACCAATCAAACTTCAAGACAAGAAGTTTGCACCACTTACGTAGGCCGCAGGCGCCCTCTCGAATAGCGAAAGGTGCCTCACCCTAGACACCTTCTCGAGTGGGTCTTAGCAGCCCAGGCATAATTAGTAAGCGTGGTGGGTTCCGCGCTCCAGATGGAGACTCAGCTGGAAGTTAAAGGGAAGAATGACAAGGAACTTTATGAATTGGAGCTGTAAGTTAACTCTTTGACAGAGAGAGCGAGATGGTGGTGGGGGACAGCCCCCAGTGAAATCAGAGGTGAGAGCACAAAGCAATACAGTAGGCAGACTCTGGTTTTTTGGGGGGAGATGCTCGAGAATATCCGGGTGGACTCCTGAGGCTCGATCCCGCATTTGCGTATGCCGAGCCTCCTTCCTCATGACCTTTGTCCAGAGTGGAATGCCTCCCCGGCTCCCGGCACATGATCAGTGCATGCTCAGTCACGATATCAGTGCCTGCTCAGCCACGTGATCACTGACGGCACAGTCACGTGATCAGCGCCTCTCAGTCACGTGATCACCGTATGATAAACACGTGATCAGTGAACGACCAGCCACGTGATCACTGCATGCGCAGTCAGGTGGTCAGTTCCTGATCAGCCACCTGATCAGTGCGTGCACAGTCCCCTGATCAGCGCCTGTCAGTCACTGATCACTGCCTGATAAACACGTGATCAGTGCCCGAACAGCCACGTCATCAGTGCATGCGCAGTCACGTGATCAGTGCATGATAGCCACGTGATCAGTGCGTGCACAGTCCCATGATCAGCGCCTGTCAGTCACTGATCATTGCCTGATAAACACGTGATCAGTGCATGATGAGCCATGTGATCAGTGCCTGATCAGCCACGTCATCAGTGCATGCGCAGTCACGTCATCAGTGCATGATAGCCACGTGATCAGTGCATGCTCAGTCACGTGATCTGGACTTGATCAGCCACGTGATCAGTGCCTGCAGAGTCACGTGATCAGGGCCTGCTGAGCTGCGTGATTCCTGCCGGCTCATCTGCATGACAATTGCCATCTGAGCTGCGTGATTCCTGTCGGCTCATCTGCTTGACAATTGCCAGCTGAGCTGCGTGATTCCTGCCTGGTCACGTGCTTGATTATTGCCAGTTGAGCAGCATGATTCGTCACTGCTGAGCTCCATGCTTATTGCCTGCTGATTGCGTGGTTCGTGTCTGCTCAGCTCTTTGAGTATTGCCTCCTGAGGTCCCTGTTCGGTCGCCACCTGCCGGGGACCAGCCCCAACTGATCCAGGGTATTCGAAGGAGAGATGGCCTAGGCGACTATTTATATGCTAATCAGAGATGTCAAGAATAATAGTATGAGGAGAGCTCAGTAGGAAAATTCGGTGGAGAAAAGAGACTGAGTAGCTTGGTTTACGCGGAAGACCAATCAAACTTCAAGACAAGAAGTTTGCACCACTTACGTAGGCCGCAGGCGCCCTCTCGAATAGCGAAAGGTGCCTCACCCTAGACACCTTCTCGAGTGGGTCTTAGCAGCCCAGGCATAATTAGTAAGCGTGGTGGGTTCCGCGCTCCAGATGGAGACTCAGCTGGAAGTTAAAGGGAAGAATGACAAGGAACTTTATGAATTGGAGCTGTAAGTTAACTCTTTGACAGAGAGAGCGAGATGGTGGTGGGGGACAGCCCCCAGTGAAATCAGAGGTGAGAGCACAAAGCAATACAGTAGGCAGACTCTGGTTTTTGGGGGGAGATGCTCGAGAATATCCGGGTGGACTCCTGAGGCTCGATCCCGCATTTGCGTATGCCGAGCCTCCTTCCTCATGACCTTTGTCCAGAGTGGAATGCCTCCCCGGCTCCCGGCACATGATCAGTGCATGCTCAGTCACGATATCAGTGCCTGCTCAGCCACGTGATCACTGACGGCACAGTCACGTGATCAGCGCCTCTCAGTCACGTGATCACCGTATGATAAACACGTGATCAGTGAACGACCAGCCACGTGATCACTGCATGCGCAGTCAGGTGGTCAGTTCCTGATCAGCCACCTGATCAGTGCGTGCACAGTCCCCTGATCAGCGCCTGTCAGTCACTGATCACTGCCTGATAAACACGTGATCAGTGCCCGAACAGCCACGTCATCAGTGCATGCGCAGTCACGTGATCAGTGCATGATAGCCACGTGATCAGTGCGTGCACAGTCCCATGATCAGCGCCTGTCAGTCACTGATCACTGCCTGATAAACACGTGATCAGTGCGAACAGCCACGTCATCAGTGCATGCGCAGTCACGTGATCAGTGCATGATAGCCACGTGATCAGTGCGTGCACAGTCCCATGATCAGCGCCTGTCAGTCACTGATCATTGCCTGATAAACACGTGATCAGTGCATGATGAGCCATGTGATCAGTGCCTGATCAGCCACGTCATCAGTGCATGCGCAGTCACGTCATCAGTGCATGATAGCCACGTGATCAGTGCATGCTCAGTCACGTGATCTGGACTTGATCAGCCACGTGATCAGTGCCTGCAGAGTCACGTGATCAGGGCCTGCTGAGCTGCGTGATTCCTGCCGGCTCATCTGCATGACAATTGCCATCTGAGCTGCGTGATTCCTGTCGGCTCATCTGCTTGACAATTGCCAGCTGAGCTGCGTGATTCCTGCCTGGTCACGTGCTTGATTATTGCCAGTTGAGCAGCATGATTCGTCACTGCTGAGCTCCATGCTTATTGCCTGCTGATTGCGTGGTTCGTGTCTGCTCAGCTCTTTGAGTATTGCCTCCTGAGGTCCCTGTTCGGTCGCCACCTGCCGGGGACCAGCCCCAACTGATCCAGGGTATTCGAAGGAGAGATGGCCTAGGCGACTATTTATATGCTAATCAGAGATGTCAAGAATAATAGTATGAGGAGAGCTCAGTAGGAAAATTCGGTGGAGAAAAGAGACTGAGTAGCTTGGTTTACGCGGAAGACCAATCAAACTTCAAGACAAGAAGTTTGCACCACTTACGTAGGCCGCAGGCGCCCTCTCGAATAGCGAAAGGTGCCTCACCCTAGACACCTTCTCGAGTGGGTCTTAGCAGCCCAGGCATAATTAGTAAGCGTGGTGGGTTCCGCGCTCCAGATGGAGACTCAGCTGGAAGTTAAAGGGAAGAATGACAAGGAACTTTATGAATTGGAGCTGTAAGTTAACTCTTTGACAGAGAGAGCGAGATGGTGGTGGGGGACAGCCCCCAGTGAAATCAGAGGTGAGAGCACAAAGCAATACAGTAGGCAGACTCTGGTTTTTGGGGGGAGATGCTCGAGAATATCCGGGTGGACTCCTGAGGCTCGATCCCGCATTTGCGTATGCCGAGCCTCCTTCCTCATGACCTTTGTCCAGAGTGGAATGCCTCCCCGGCTCCCGGCACATGATCAGTGCATGCTCAGTCACGATATCAGTGCCTGCTCAGCCACGTGATCACTGACGGCACAGTCACGTGATCAGCGCCTCTCAGTCACGTGATCACCGTATGATAAACACGTGATCAGTGAACGACCAGCCACGTGATCACTGCATGCGCAGTCAGGTGGTCAGTTCCTGATCAGCCACCTGATCAGTGCGTGCACAGTCCCCTGATCAGCGCCTGTCAGTCACTGATCACTGCCTGATAAACACGTGATCAGTGCCCGAACAGCCACGTCATCAGTGCATGCGCAGTCACGTGATCAGTGCATGATAGCCACGTGATCAGTGCGTGCACAGTCCCATGATCAGCGCCTGTCAGTCACTGATCATTGCCTGATAAACACGTGATCAGTGCATGATGAGCCATGTGATCAGTGCCTGATCAGCCACGTCATCAGTGCATGCGCAGTCACGTCATCAGTGCATGATAGCCACGTGATCAGTGCATGCTCAGTCACGTGATCTGGACTTGATCAGCCACGTGATCAGTGCCTGCAGAGTCACGTGATCAGGGCCTGCTGAGCTGCGTGATTCCTGCCGGCTCATCTGCATGACAATTGCCATCTGAGCTGCGTGATTCCTGTCGGCTCATCTGCTTGACAATTGCCAGCTGAGCTGCGTGATTCCTGCCTGGTCACGTGCTTGATTATTGCCAGTTGAGCAGCATGATTCGTCACTGCTGAGCTCCATGCTTATTGCCTGCTGATTGCGTGGTTCGTGTCTGCTCAGCTCTTTGAGTATTGCCTCCTGAGGTCCCTGTTCGGTCGCCACCTGCCGGGGACCAGCCCCAACTGATCCAGGGTATTCGAAGGAGAGATGGCCTAGGCGACTATTTATATGCTAATCAGAGATGTCAAGAATAATAGTATGAGGAGAGCTCAGTAGGAAAATTCGGTGGAGAAAAGAGACTGAGTAGCTTGGTTTACGCGGAAGACCAATCAAACTTCAAGACAAGAAGTTTGCACCACTTACGTAGGCCGCAGGCGCCCTCTCGAATAGCGAAAGGTGCCTCACCCTAGACACCTTCTCGAGTGGGTCTTAGCAGCCCAGGCATAATTAGTAAGCGTGGTGGGTTCCGCGCTCCAGATGGAGACTCAGCTGGAAGTTAAAGGGAAGAATGACAAGGAACTTTATGAATTGGAGCTGTAAGTTAACTCTTTGACAGAGAGAGCGAGATGGTGGTGGGGGACAGCCCCCAGTGAAATCAGAGGTGAGAGCACAAAGCAATACAGTAGGCAGACTCTGGTTTTTTGGGGGGAGATGCTCGAGAATATCCGGGTGGACTCCTGAGGCTCGATCCCGCATTTGCGTATGCCGAGCCTCCTTCCTCATGACCTTTGTCCAGAGTGGAATGCCTCCCCGGCTCCCGGCACATGATCAGTGCATGCTCAGTCACGATATCAGTGCCTGCTCAGCCACGTGATCACTGACGGCACAGTCACGTGATCAGCGCCTCTCAGTCACGTGATCACCGTATGATAAACACGTGATCAGTGAACGACCAGCCACGTGATCACTGCATGCGCAGTCAGGTGGTCAGTTCCTGATCAGCCACCTGATCAGTGCGTGCACAGTCCCCTGATCAGCGCCTGTCAGTCACTGATCACTGCCTGATAAACACGTGATCAGTGCCCGAACAGCCACGTCATCAGTGCATGCGCAGTCACGTGATCAGTGCATGATAGCCACGTGATCAGTGCGTGCACAGTCCCATGATCAGCGCCTGTCAGTCACTGATCATTGCCTGATAAACACGTGATCAGTGCATGATGAGCCATGTGATCAGTGCCTGATCAGCCACGTCATCAGTGCATGCGCAGTCACGTCATCAGTGCATGATAGCCACGTGATCAGTGCATGCTCAGTCACGTGATCTGGACTTGATCAGCCACGTGATCAGTGCCTGCAGAGTCACGTGATCAGGGCCTGCTGAGCTGCGTGATTCCTGCCGGCTCATCTGCATGACAATTGCCATCTGAGCTGCGTGATTCCTGTCGGCTCATCTGCTTGACAATTGCCAGCTGAGCTGCGTGATTCCTGCCTGGTCACGTGCTTGATTATTGCCAGTTGAGCAGCATGATTCGTCACTGCTGAGCTCCATGCTTATTGCCTGCTGATTGCGTGGTTCGTGTCTGCTCAGCTCTTTGAGTATTGCCTCCTGAGGTCCCTGTTCGGTCGCCACCTGCCGGGGACCAGCCCCAACTGATCCAGGGTATTCGAAGGAGAGATGGCCTAGGCGACTATTTATATGCTAATCAGAGATGTCAAGAATAATAGTATGAGGAGAGCTCAGTAGGAAAATTCGGTGGAGAAAAGAGACTGAGTAGCTTGGTTTACGCGGAAGACCAATCAAACTTCAAGACAAGAAGTTTGCACCACTTACGTAGGCCGCAGGCGCCCTCTCGAATAGCGAAAGGTGCCTCACCCTAGACACCTTCTCGAGTGGGTCTTAGCAGCCCAGGCATAATTAGTAAGCGTGGTGGGTTCCGCGCTCCAGATGGAGACTCAGCTGGAAGTTAAAGGGAAGAATGACAAGGAACTTTATGAATTGGAGCTGTAAGTTAACTCTTTGACAGAGAGAGCGAGATGGTGGTGGGGGACAGCCCCCAGTGAAATCAGAGGTGAGAGCACAAAGCAATACAGTAGGCAGACTCTGGTTTTTGGGGGGAGATGCTCGAGAATATCCGGGTGGACTCCTGAGGCTCGATCCCGCATTTGCGTATGCCGAGCCTCCTTCCTCATGACCTTTGTCCAGAGTGGAATGCCTCCCCGGCTCCCGGCACATGATCAGTGCATGCTCAGTCACGATATCAGTGCCTGCTCAGCCACGTGATCACTGACGGCACAGTCACGTGATCAGCGCCTCTCAGTCACGTGATCACCGTATGATAAACACGTGATCAGTGAACGACCAGCCACGTGATCACTGCATGCGCAGTCAGGTGGTCAGTTCCTGATCAGCCACCTGATCAGTGCGTGCACAGTCCCCTGATCAGCGCCTGTCAGTCACTGATCACTGCCTGATAAACACGTGATCAGTGCCCGAACAGCCACGTCATCAGTGCATGCGCAGTCACGTGATCAGTGCATGATAGCCACGTGATCAGTGCGTGCACAGTCCCATGATCAGCGCCTGTCAGTCACTGATCATTGCCTGATAAACACGTGATCAGTGCATGATGAGCCATGTGATCAGTGCCTGATCAGCCACGTCATCAGTGCATGCGCAGTCACGTCATCAGTGCATGATAGCCACGTGATCAGTGCATGCTCAGTCACGTGATCTGGACTTGATCAGCCACGTGATCAGTGCCTGCAGAGTCACGTGATCAGGGCCTGCTGAGCTGCGTGATTCCTGTCGGCTCATCTGCTTGACAATTGCCAGCTGAGCTGCGTGATTCCTGCCTGGTCACGTGCTTGATTATTGCCAGTTGAGCAGCATGATTCGTCACTGCTGAGCTCCATGCTTATTGCCTGCTGATTGCGTGGTTCGTGTCTGCTCAGCTCTTTGAGTATTGCCTCCTGAGGTCCCTGTTCGGTCGCCACCTGCCGGGGACCAGCCCCAACTGATCCAGGGTATTCGAAGGAGAGATGGCCTAGGCGACTATTTATATGCTAATCAGAGATGTCAAGAATAATAGTATGAGGAGAGCTCAGTAGGAAAATTCGGTGGAGAAAAGAGACTGAGTAGCTTGGTTTACGCGGAAGACCAATCAAACTTCAAGACAAGAAGTTTGCACCACTTACGTAGGCCGCAGGCGCCCTCTCGAATAGCGAAAGGTGCCTCACCCTAGACACCTTCTCGAGTGGGTCTTAGCAGCCCAGGCATAATTAGTAAGCGTGGTGGGTTCCGCGCTCCAGATGGAGACTCAGCTGGAAGTTAAAGGGAAGAATGACAAGGAACTTTATGAATTGGAGCTGTAAGTTAACTCTTTGACAGAGAGAGCGAGATGGTGGTGGGGGACAGACCCCAGTGAAATCAGAGGTGAGAGCACAAAGCAATACAGTAGGCAGACTCTGGTTTTTTTGGGGGGGAGATGCTCGAGAATATCCGGGTGGACTCCTGAGGCTCGATCCCGCATTTGCGTATGCCGAGCCTCCTTCCTCATGACCTTTGTCCAGAGTGGAATGCCTCCCCGGCTCCCGGCACATGATCAGTGCATGCTCAGTCACGATATCAGTGCCTGCTCAGCCACGTGATCACTGACGGCACAGTCACGTGATCAGCGCCTCTCAGTCACGTGATCACCGTATGATAAACACGTGATCAGTGAACGACCAGCCACGTGATCACTGCATGCGCAGTCAGGTGGTCAGTTCCTGATCAGCCACCTGATCAGTGCGTGCACAGTCCCCTGATCAGCGCCTGTCAGTCACTGATCACTGCCTGATAAACACGTGATCAGTGCCCGAACAGCCACGTGATCAGTGCCTGATCAGCCACGTCATCAGTGCATGCGCAGTCACGTCATCAGTGCATGATAGCCACGTGATCAGTGCATGCTCAGTCACGTGATCTGGACTTGATCAGCCACGTGATCAGTGCCTGCAGAGTCACGTGATCAGGGCCTGCTGAGCTGCGTGATTCCTGCCGGCTCATCTGCATGACAATTGCCATCTGAGCTGCGTGATTCCTGTCGGCTCATCTGCTTGACAATTGCCAGCTGAGCTGCGTGATTCCTGCCTGGTCACGTGCTTGATTATTGCCAGTTGAGCAGCATGATTCGTCACTGCTGAGCTCCATGCTTATTGCCTGCTGATTGCGTGGTTCGTGTCTGCTCAGCTCTTTGAGTATTGCCTCCTGAGGTCCCTGTTCGGTCGCCACCTGCCGGGGACCAGCCCCAACTGATCCAGGGTATTCGAAGGAGAGATGGCCTAGGCGACTATTTATATGCTAATCAGAGATGTCAAGAATAATAGTATGAGGAGAGCTCAGTAGGAAAATTCGGTGGAGAAAAGAGACTGAGTAGCTTGGTTTACGCGGAAGACCAATCAAACTTCAAGACAAGAAGTTTGCACCACTTACGTAGGCCGCAGGCGCCCTCTCGAATAGCGAAAGGTGCCTCACCCTAGACACCTTCTCGAGTGGGTCTTAGCAGCCCAGGCATAATTAGTAAGCGTGGTGGGTTCCGCGCTCCAGATGGAGACTCAGCTGGAAGTTAAAGGGAAGAATGACAAGGAACTTTATGAATTGGAGCTGTAAGTTAACTCTTTGACAGAGAGAGCGAGATGGTGGTGGGGGACAGCCCCCAGTGAAATCAGAGGTGAGAGCACAAAGCAATACAGTAGGCAGACTCTGGTTTTTTGGGGGGAGATGCTCGAGAATATCCGGGTGGACTCCTGAGGCTCGATCCCGCATTTGCGTATGCCGAGCCTCCTTCCTCATGACCTTTGTCCAGAGTGGAATGCCTCCCCGGCTCCCGGCACATGATCAGTGCATGCTCAGTCACGATATCAGTGCCTGCTCAGCCACGTGATCACTGACGGCACAGTCACGTGATCAGCGCCTCTCAGTCACGTGATCACCGTATGATAAACACGTGATCAGTGAACGACCAGCCACGTGATCACTGCATGCGCAGTCAGGTGGTCAGTTCCTGATCAGCCACCTGATCAGTGCGTGCACAGTCCCCTGATCAGCGCCTGTCAGTCACTGATCACTGCCTGATAAACACGTGATCAGTGCCCGAACAGCCACGTCATCAGTGCATGCGCAGTCACGTGATCAGTGCATGATAGCCACGTGATCAGTGCGTGCACAGTCCCATGATCAGCGCCTGTCAGTCACTGATCATTGCCTGATAAACACGTGATCAGTGCATGATGAGCCATGTGATCAGTGCCTGATCAGCCACGTCATCAGTGCATGCGCAGTCACGTCATCAGTGCATGATAGCCACGTGATCAGTGCATGCTCAGTCACGTGATCTGGACTTGATCAGCCACGTGATCAGTGCCTGCAGAGTCACGTGATCAGGGCCTGCTGAGCTGCGTGATTCCTGCCGGCTCATCTGCATGACAATTGCCATCTGAGCTGCGTGATTCCTGTCGGCTCATCTGCTTGACAATTGCCAGCTGAGCTGCGTGATTCCTGCCTGGTCACGTGCTTGATTATTGCCAGTTGAGCAGCATGATTCGTCACTGCTGAGCTCCATGCTTATTGCCTGCTGATTGCGTGGTTCGTGTCTGCTCAGCTCTTTGAGTATTGCCTCCTGAGGTCCCTGTTCGGTCGCCACCTGCCGGGGACCAGCCCCAACTGATCCAGGGTATTCGAAGGAGAGATGGCCTAGGCGACTATTTATATGCTAATCAGAGATGTCAAGAATAATAGTATGAGGAGAGCTCAGTAGGAAAATTCGGTGGAGAAAAGAGACTGAGTAGCTTGGTTTACGCGGAAGACCAATCAAACTTCAAGACAAGAAGTTTGCACCACTTACGTAGGCCGCAGGCGCCCTCTCGAATAGCGAAAGGTGCCTCACCCTAGACACCTTCTCGAGTGGGTCTTAGCAGCCCAGGCATAATTAGTAAGCGTGGTGGGTTCCGCGCTCCAGATGGAGACTCAGCTGGAAGTTAAAGGGAAGAATGACAAGGAACTTTATGAATTGGAGCTGTAAGTTAACTCTTTGACAGAGAGAGCGAGATGGTGGTGGGGGACAGCCCCCAGTGAAATCAGAGGTGAGAGCACAAAGCAATACAGTAGGCAGACTCTGGTTTTTGGGGGGAGATGCTCGAGAATATCCGGGTGGACTCCTGAGGCTCGATCCCGCATTTGCGTATGCCGAGCCTCCTTCCTCATGACCTTTGTCCAGAGTGGAATGCCTCCCCGGCTCCCGGCACATGATCAGTGCATGCTCAGTCACGATATCAGTGCCTGCTCAGCCACGTGATCACTGACGGCACAGTCACGTGATCAGCGCCTCTCAGTCACGTGATCACCGTATGATAAACACGTGATCAGTGAACGACCAGCCACGTGATCACTGCATGCGCAGTCAGGTGGTCAGTTCCTGATCAGCCACCTGATCAGTGCGTGCACAGTCCCCTGATCAGCGCCTGTCAGTCACTGATCACTGCCTGATAAACACGTGATCAGTGCCCGAACAGCCACGTCATCAGTGCATGCGCAGTCACGTGATCAGTGCATGATAGCCACGTGATCAGTGCGTGCACAGTCCCATGATCAGCGCCTGTCAGTCACTGATCATTGCCTGATAAACACGTGATCAGTGCATGATGAGCCATGTGATCAGTGCCTGATCAGCCACGTCATCAGTGCATGCGCAGTCACGTCATCAGTGCATGATAGCCACGTGATCAGTGCATGCTCAGTCACGTGATCTGGACTTGATCAGCCACGTGATCAGTGCCTGCAGAGTCACGTGATCAGGGCCTGCTGAGCTGCGTGATTCCTGCCGGCTCATCTGCATGACAATTGCCATCTGAGCTGCGTGATTCCTGTCGGCTCATCTGCTTGACAATTGCCAGCTGAGCTGCGTGATTCCTGCCTGGTCACGTGCTTGATTATTGCCAGTTGAGCAGCATGATTCGTCACTGCTGAGCTCCATGCTTATTGCCTGCTGATTGCGTGGTTCGTGTCTGCTCAGCTCTTTGAGTATTGCCTCCTGAGGTCCCTGTTCGGTCGCCACCTGCCGGGGACCAGCCCCAACTGATCCAGGGTATTCGAAGGAGAGATGGCCTAGGCGACTATTTATATGCTAATCAGAGATGTCAAGAATAATAGTATGAGGAGAGCTCAGTAGGAAAATTCGGTGGAGAAAAGAGACTGAGTAGCTTGGTTTACGCGGAAGACCAATCAAACTTCAAGACAAGAAGTTTGCACCACTTACGTAGGCCGCAGGCGCCCTCTCGAATAGCGAAAGGTGCCTCACCCTAGACACCTTCTCGAGTGGGTCTTAGCAGCCCAGGCATAATTAGTAAGCGTGGTGGGTTCCGCGCTCCAGATGGAGACTCAGCTGGAAGTTAAAGGGAAGAATGACAAGGAACTTTATGAATTGGAGCTGTAAGTTAACTCTTTGACAGAGAGAGCGAGATGGTGGTGGGGGACAGCCCCCAGTGAAATCAGAGGTGAGAGCACAAAGCAATACAGTAGGCAGACTCTGGTTTTTTTGGGGGAGATGCTCGAGAATATCCGGGTGGACTCCTGAGGCTCGATCCCGCATTTGCGTATGCCGAGCCTCCTTCCTCATGACCTTTGTCCAGAGTGGAATGCCTCCCCGGCTCCCGGCACATGATCAGTGCATGCTCAGTCACGATATCAGTGCCTGCTCAGCCACGTGATCACTGACGGCACAGTCACGTGATCAGCGCCTCTCAGTCACGTGATCACCGTATGATAAACACGTGATCAGTGAACGACCAGCCACGTGATCACTGCATGCGCAGTCAGGTGGTCAGTTCCTGATCAGCCACCTGATCAGTGCGTGCACAGTCCCCTGATCAGCGCCTGTCAGTCACTGATCACTGCCTGATAAACACGTGATCAGTGCCCGAACAGCCACGTCATCAGTGCATGCGCAGTCACGTGATCAGTGCATGATAGCCACGTGATCAGTGCGTGCACAGTCCCATGATCAGCGCCTGTCAGTCACTGATCATTGCCTGATAAACACGTGATCAGTGCATGATGAGCCATGTGATCAGTGCCTGATCAGCCACGTCATCAGTGCATGCGCAGTCACGTCATCAGTGCATGATAGCCACGTGATCAGTGCATGCTCAGTCACGTGATCTGGACTTGATCAGCCACGTGATCAGTGCCTGCAGAGTCACGTGATCAGGGCCTGCTGAGCTGCGTGATTCCTGCCGGCTCATCTGCTTGACAATTGCCAGCTGAGCTGCGTGATTCCTGCCTGGTCACGTGCTTGATTATTGCCAGTTGAGCAGCATGATTCGTCACTGCTGAGCTCCATGCTTATTGCCTGCTGATTGCGTGGTTCGTGTCTGCTCAGCTCTTTGAGTATTGCCTCCTGAGGTCCCTGTTCGGTCGCCACCTGCCGGGGACCAGCCCCAACTGATCCAGGGTATTCGAAGGAGAGATGGCCTAGGCGACTATTTATATGCTAATCAGAGATGTCAAGAATAATAGTATGAGGAGAGCTCAGTAGGAAAATTCGGTGGAGAAAAGAGACTGAGTAGCTTGGTTTACGCGGAAGACCAATCAAACTTCAAGACAAGAAGTTTGCACCACTTACGTAGGCCGCAGGCGCCCTCTCGAATAGCGAAAGGTGCCTCACCCTAGACACCTTCTCGAGTGGGTCTTAGCAGCCCAGGCATAATTAGTAAGCGTGGTGGGTTCCGCGCTCCAGATGGAGACTCAGCTGGAAGTTAAAGGGAAGAATGACAAGGAACTTTATGAATTGGAGCTGTAAGTTAACTCTTTGACAGAGAGAGCGAGATGGTGGTGGGGGACAGCCCCCAGTGAAATCAGAGGTGAGAGCACAAAGCAATACAGTAGGCAGACTCTGGTTTTTTGGGGGGAGATGCTCGAGAATATCCGGGTGGACTCCTGAGGCTCGATCCCGCATTTGCGTATGCCGAGCCTCCTTCCTCATGACCTTTGTCCAGAGTGGAATGCCTCCCCGGCTCCCGGCACATGATCAGTGCATGCTCAGTCACGATATCAGTGCCTGCTCAGCCACGTGATCACTGACGGCACAGTCACGTGATCAGCGCCTCTCAGTCACGTGATCACCGTATGATAAACACGTGATCAGTGAACGACCAGCCACGTGATCACTGCATGCGCAGTCAGGTGGTCAGTTCCTGATCAGCCACCTGATCAGTGCGTGCACAGTCCCCTGATCAGCGCCTGTCAGTCACTGATCACTGCCTGATAAACACGTGATCAGTGCCCGAACAGCCACGTCATCAGTGCATGCGCAGTCACGTGATCAGTGCATGATAGCCACGTGATCAGTGCGTGCACAGTCCCATGATCAGCGCCTGTCAGTCACTGATCATTGCCTGATAAACACGTGATCAGTGCATGATGAGCCATGTGATCAGTGCCTGATCAGCCACGTCATCAGTGCATGCGCAGTCACGTCATCAGTGCATGATAGCCACGTGATCAGTGCATGCTCAGTCACGTGATCTGGACTTGATCAGCCACGTGATCAGTGCCTGCAGAGTCACGTGATCAGGGCCTGCTGAGCTGCGTGATTCCTGCCGGCTCATCTGCATGACAATTGCCATCTGAGCTGCGTGATTCCTGTCGGCTCATCTGCTTGACAATTGCCAGCTGAGCTGCGTGATTCCTGCCTGGTCACGTGCTTGATTATTGCCAGTTGAGCAGCATGATTCGTCACTGCTGAGCTCCATGCTTATTGCCTGCTGATTGCGTGGTTCGTGTCTGCTCAGCTCTTTGAGTATTGCCTCCTGAGGTCCCTGTTCGGTCGCCACCTGCCGGGGACCAGCCCCAACTGATCCAGGGTATTCGAAGGAGAGATGGCCTAGGCGACTATTTATATGCTAATCAGAGATGTCAAGAATAATAGTATGAGGAGAGCTCAGTAGGAAAATTCGGTGGAGAAAAGAGACTGAGTAGCTTGGTTTACGCGGAAGACCAATCAAACTTCAAGACAAGAAGTTTGCACCACTTACGTAGGCCGCAGGCGCCCTCTCGAATAGCGAAAGGTGCCTCACCCTAGACACCTTCTCGAGTGGGTCTTAGCAGCCCAGGCATAATTAGTAAGCGTGGTGGGTTCCGCGCTCCAGATGGAGACTCAGCTGGAAGTTAAAGGGAAGAATGACAAGGAACTTTATGAATTGGAGCTGTAAGTTAACTCTTTGACAGAGAGAGCGAGATGGTGGTGGGGGACAGCCCCCAGTGAAATCAGAGGTGAGAGCACAAAGCAATACAGTAGGCAGACTCTGGTTTTTTGGGGGAGATGCTCGAGAATATCCGGGTGGACTCCTGAGGCTCGATCCCGCATTTGCGTATGCCGAGCCTCCTTCCTCATGACCTTTGTCCAGAGTGGAATGCCTCCCCGGCTCCCGGCACATGATCAGTGCATGCTCAGTCACGATATCAGTGCCTGCTCAGCCACGTGATCACTGACGGCACAGTCACGTGATCAGCGCCTCTCAGTCACGTGATCACCGTATGATAAACACGTGATCAGTGAACGACCAGCCACGTGATCACTGCATGCGCAGTCAGGTGGTCAGTTCCTGATCAGCCACCTGATCAGTGCGTGCACAGTCCCCTGATCAGCGCCTGTCAGTCACTGATCACTGCCTGATAAACACGTGATCAGTGCCCGAACAGCCACGTCATCAGTGCATGCGCAGTCACGTGATCAGTGCATGATAGCCACGTGATCAGTGCGTGCACAGTCCCATGATCAGCGCCTGTCAGTCACTGATCATTGCCTGATAAACACGTGATCAGTGCATGATGAGCCATGTGATCAGTGCCCGATCAGCCACGTCATCAGTGCATGCGCAGTCACGTCATCAGTGCATGATAGCCACGTGATCAGTGCATGCTCAGTCACGTGATCTGGACTTGATCAGCCACGTGATCAGTGCCTGCAGAGTCACGTGATCAGGGCCTGCTGAGCTGCGTGATTCCTGCCGGCTCATCTGCTTGACAATTGCCAGCTGAGCTGCGTGATTCCTGCCTGGTCACGTGCTTGATTATTGCCAGTTGAGCAGCATGATTCGTCACTGCTGAGCTCCATGCTTATTGCCTGCTGATTGCGTGGTTCGTGTCTGCTCAGCTCTTTGAGTATTGCCTCCTGAGGTCCCTGTTCGGTCGCCACCTGCCGGGGACCAGCCCCAACTGATCCAGGGTATTCGAAGGAGAGATGGCCTAGGCGACTATTTATATGCTAATCAGAGATGTCAAGAATAATAGTATGAGGAGAGCTCAGTAGGAAAATTCGGTGGAGAAAAGAGACTGAGTAGCTTGGTTTACGCGGAAGACCAATCAAACTTCAAGACAAGAAGTTTGCACCACTTACGTAGGCCGCAGGCGCCCTCTCGAATAGCGAAAGGTGCCTCACCCTAGACACCTTCTCGAGTGGGTCTTAGCAGCCCAGGCATAATTAGTAAGCGTGGTGGGTTCCGCGCTCCAGATGGAGACTCAGCTGGAAGTTAAAGGGAAGAATGACAAGGAACTTTATGAATTGGAGCTGTAAGTTAACTCTTTGACAGAGAGAGCGAGATGGTGGTGGGGGACAGCCCCCAGTGAAATCAGAGGTGAGAGCACAAAGCAATACAGTAGGCAGACTCTGGTTTTTTTGGGGGAGATGCTCGAGAATATCCGGGTGGACTCCTGAGGCTCGATCCCGCATTTGCGTATGCCGAGCCTCCTTCCTCATGACCTTTGTCCAGAGTGGAATGCCTCCCCGGCTCCCGGCACATGATCAGTGCATGCTCAGTCACGATATCAGTGCCTGCTCAGCCACGTGATCACTGACGGCACAGTCACGTGATCAGCGCCTCTCAGTCACGTGATCACCGTATGATAAACACGTGATCAGTGAACGACCAGCCACGTGATCACTGCATGCGCAGTCAGGTGGTCAGTTCCTGATCAGCCACCTGATCAGCGCCTGTCAGTCACTGATCACTGCCTGATAAACACGTGATCAGTGCCCGAACAGCCACGTCATCAGTGCATGCGCAGTCACGTGATCAGTGCATGATAGCCACGTGATCAGTGCGTGCACAGTCCCATGATCAGCGCCTGTCAGTCACTGATCATTGCCTGATAAACACGTGATCAGTGCATGATGAGCCATGTGATCAGTGCCTGATCAGCCACGTCATCAGTGCATGCGCAGTCACGTCATCAGTGCATGATAGCCACGTGATCAGTGCATGCTCAGTCACGTGATCTGGACTGTCAGTCACTGATCAGCCTGATCAGTGATCAGTGCATGAGAGTCACGTGATCAGTGCCTGCTGAGTCACGTGATCTCTTGATCAGCCCGTGATCATCTGCAGATCACGTGATTGCCTGCTGAGCTGCGTGATTCCTGTCGGCTCATCTGCTTGACAATTGCCAGCTGAGCTGCGTGATTCCTGCCTGGTCACGTGCTTGATTATTGCCAGTTGAGCAGCATGATTCGTCACTGCTGAGCTCCATGCTTATTGCCTGCTGATTGCGTGGTTCGTGTCTGCTCAGCTCTTTGAGTATTGCCTCCTGAGGTCCCTGTTCGGTCGCCACCTGCCGGGGACCAGCCCCAACTGATCCAGGGTATTCGAAGGAGAGATGGCCTAGGCGACTATTTATATGCTAATCAGAGATGTCAAGAATAATAGTATGAGGAGAGCTCAGTAGGAAAATTCGGTGGAGAAAAGAGACTGAGTAGCTTGGTTTACGCGGAAGACCAATCAAACTTCAAGACAAGAAGTTTGCACCACTTACGTAGGCCGCAGGCGCCCTCTCGAATAGCGAAAGGTGCCTCACCCTAGACACCTTCTCGAGTGGGTCTTAGCAGCCCAGGCATAATTAGTAAGCGTGGTGGGTTCCGCGCTCCAGATGGAGACTCAGCTGGAAGTTAAAGGGAAGAATGACAAGGAACTTTATGAATTGGAGCTGTAAGTTAACTCTTTGACAGAGAGAGCGAGATGGTGGTGGGGGACAGCCCCCAGTGAAATCAGAGGTGAGAGCACAAAGCAATACAGTAGGCAGACTCTGGTTTTTTGGGGGGAGATGCTCGAGAATATCCGGGTGGACTCCTGAGGCTCGATCCCGCATTTGCGTATGCCGAGCCTCCTTCCTCATGACCTTTGTCCAGAGTGGAATGCCTCCCCGGCTCCCGGCACATGATCAGTGCATGCTCAGTCACGATATCAGTGCCTGCTCAGCCACGTGATCACTGACGGCACAGTCACGTGATCAGCGCCTCTCAGTCACGTGATCACCGTATGATAAACACGTGATCAGTGAACGACCAGCCACGTGATCACTGCATGCGCAGTCAGGTGGTCAGTTCCTGATCAGCCACCTGATCAGTGCGTGCACAGTCCCCTGATCAGCGCCTGTCAGTCACTGATCACTGCCTGATAAACACGTGATCAGTGCCCGAACAGCCACGTCATCAGTGCATGCGCAGTCACGTGATCAGTGCATGATAGCCACGTGATCAGTGCGTGCACAGTCCCATGATCAGCGCCTGTCAGTCACTGATCATTGCCTGATAAACACGTGATCAGTGCATGATGAGCCATGTGATCAGTGCCTGATCAGCCACGTCATCAGTGCATGCGCAGTCACGTCATCAGTGCATGATAGCCACGTGATCAGTGCATGCTCAGTCACGTGATCTGGACTTGATCAGCCACGTGATCAGTGCCTGCAGAGTCACGTGATCAGGGCCTGCTGAGCTGCGTGATTCCTGCCGGCTCATCTGCTTGACAATTGCCAGCTGAGCTGCGTGATTCCTGCCTGGTCACGTGCTTGATTATTGCCAGTTGAGCAGCATGATTCGTCACTGCTGAGCTCCATGCTTATTGCCTGCTGATTGCGTGGTTCGTGTCTGCTCAGCTCTTTGAGTATTGCCTCCTGAGGTCCCTGTTCGGTCGCCACCTGCCGGGGACCAGCCCCAACTGATCCAGGGTATTCGAAGGAGAGATGGCCTAGGCGACTATTTATATGCTAATCAGAGATGTCAAGAATAATAGTATGAGGAGAGCTCAGTAGGAAAATTCGGTGGAGAAAAGAGACTGAGTAGCTTGGTTTACGCGGAAGACCAATCAAACTTCAAGACAAGAAGTTTGCACCACTTACGTAGGCCGCAGGCGCCCTCTCGAATAGCGAAAGGTGCCTCACCCTAGACACCTTCTCGAGTGGGTCTTAGCAGCCCAGGCATAATTAGTAAGCGTGGTGGGTTCCGCGCTCCAGATGGAGACTCAGCTGGAAGTTAAAGGGAAGAATGACAAGGAACTTTATGAATTGGAGCTGTAAGTTAACTCTTTGACAGAGAGAGCGAGATGGTGGTGGGGGACAGCCCCCAGTGAAATCAGAGGTGAGAGCACAAAGCAATACAGTAGGCAGACTCTGGTTTTTGGGGGAGATGCTCGAGAATATCCGGGTGGACTCCTGAGGCTCGATCCCGCATTTGCGTATGCCGAGCCTCCTTCCTCATGACCTTTGTCCAGAGTGGAATGCCTCCCCGGCTCCCGGCACATGATCAGTGCATGCTCAGTCACGATATCAGTGCCTGCTCAGCCACGTGATCACTGACGGCACAGTCACGTGATCAGCGCCTCTCAGTCACGTGATCACCGTATGATAAACACGTGATCAGTGAACGACCAGCCACGTGATCACTGCATGCGCAGTCAGGTGGTCAGTTCCTGATCAGCCACCTGATCAGCGCCTGTCAGTCACTGATCACTGCCTGATAAACACGTGATCAGTGCCCGAACAGCCACGTCATCAGTGCATGCGCAGTCACGTGATCAGTGCATGATAGCCACGTGATCAGTGCGTGCACAGTCCCATGATCAGCGCCTGTCAGTCACTGATCATTGCCTGATAAACACGTGATCAGTGCATGATGAGCCATGTGATCAGTGCCTGATCAGCCACGTCATCAGTGCATGCGCAGTCACGTCATCAGTGCATGATAGCCACGTGATCAGTGCATGCTCAGTCACGTGATCTGGACTGTCATCACTGATCAGCCTGATCAGTGATCAGTGCAGAGTCACGTGATCAGTGCCTGCTCAGCGTGATTTGATCAGCCGTGATCATCTGCAGACAATGATGCCTGCTGAGCTGCGTGATTCCTGTCGGCTCATCTGCTTGACAATTGCCAGCTGAGCTGCGTGATTCCTGCCTGGTCACGTGCTTGATTATTGCCAGTTGAGCAGCATGATTCGTCACTGCTGAGCTCCATGCTTATTGCCTGCTGATTGCGTGGTTCGTGTCTGCTCAGCTCTTTGAGTATTGCCTCCTGAGGTCCCTGTTCGGTCGCCACCTGCCGGGGACCAGCCCCAACTGATCCAGGGTATTCGAAGGAGAGATGGCCTAGGCGACTATTTATATGCTAATCAGAGATGTCAAGAATAATAGTATGAGGAGAGCTCAGTAGGAAAATTCGGTGGAGAAAAGAGACTGAGTAGCTTGGTTTACGCGGAAGACCAATCAAACTTCAAGACAAGAAGTTTGCACCACTTACGTAGGCCGCAGGCGCCCTCTCGAATAGCGAAAGGTGCCTCACCCTAGACACCTTCTCGAGTGGGTCTTAGCAGCCCAGGCATAATTAGTAAGCGTGGTGGGTTCCGCGCTCCAGATGGAGACTCAGCTGGAAGTTAAAGGGAAGAATGACAAGGAACTTTATGAATTGGAGCTGTAAGTTAACTCTTTGACAGAGAGAGCGAGATGGTGGTGGGGGACAGCCCCCAGTGAAATCAGAGGTGAGAGCACAAAGCAATACAGTAGGCAGACTCTGGTTTTTTGGGGGGAGATGCTCGAGAATATCCGGGTGGACTCCTGAGGCTCGATCCCGCATTTGCGTATGCCGAGCCTCCTTCCTCATGACCTTTGTCCAGAGTGGAATGCCTCCCCGGCTCCCGGCACATGATCAGTGCATGCTCAGTCACGATATCAGTGCCTGCTCAGCCACGTGATCACTGACGGCACAGTCACGTGATCAGCGCCTCTCAGTCACGTGATCACCGTATGATAAACACGTGATCAGTGAACGACCAGCCACGTGATCACTGCATGCGCAGTCAGGTGGTCAGTTCCTGATCAGCCACCTGATCAGTGCGTGCACAGTCCCCTGATCAGCGCCTGTCAGTCACTGATCACTGCCTGATAAACACGTGATCAGTGCCCGAACAGCCACGTCATCAGTGCATGCGCAGTCACGTGATCAGTGCATGATAGCCACGTGATCAGTGCGTGCACAGTCCCATGATCAGCGCCTGTCAGTCACTGATCATTGCCTGATAAACACGTGATCAGTGCATGATGAGCCATGTGATCAGTGCCTGATCAGCCACGTCATCAGTGCATGCGCAGTCACGTCATCAGTGCATGATAGCCACGTGATCAGTGCATGCTCAGTCACGTGATCTGGACTTGATCAGCCACGTGATCAGTGCCTGCAGAGTCACGTGATCAGGGCCTGCTGAGCTGCGTGATTCCTGCCGGCTCATCTGCATGACAATTGCCATCTGAGCTGCGTGATTCCTGTCGGCTCATCTGCTTGACAATTGCCAGCTGAGCTGCGTGATTCCTGCCTGGTCACGTGCTTGATTATTGCCAGTTGAGCAGCATGATTCGTCACTGCTGAGCTCCATGCTTATTGCCTGCTGATTGCGTGGTTCGTGTCTGCTCAGCTCTTTGAGTATTGCCTCCTGAGGTCCCTGTTCGGTCGCCACCTGCCGGGGACCAGCCCCAACTGATCCAGGGTATTCGAAGGAGAGATGGCCTAGGCGACTATTTATATGCTAATCAGAGATGTCAAGAATAATAGTATGAGGAGAGCTCAGTAGGAAAATTCGGTGGAGAAAAGAGACTGAGTAGCTTGGTTTACGCGGAAGACCAATCAAACTTCAAGACAAGAAGTTTGCACCACTTACGTAGGCCGCAGGCGCCCTCTCGAATAGCGAAAGGTGCCTCACCCTAGACACCTTCTCGAGTGGGTCTTAGCAGCCCAGGCATAATTAGTAAGCGTGGTGGGTTCCGCGCTCCAGATGGAGACTCAGCTGGAAGTTAAAGGGAAGAATGACAAGGAACTTTATGAATTGGAGCTGTAAGTTAACTCTTTGACAGAGAGAGCGAGATGGTGGTGGGGGACAGCCCCCAGTGAAATCAGAGGTGAGAGCACAAAGCAATACAGTAGGCAGACTCTGGTTTTTTGGGGGAGATGCTCGAGAATATCCGGGTGGACTCCTGAGGCTCGATCCCGCATTTGCGTATGCCGAGCCTCCTTCCTCATGACCTTTGTCCAGAGTGGAATGCCTCCCCGGCTCCCGGCACATGATCAGTGCATGCTCAGTCACGATATCAGTGCCTGCTCAGCCACGTGATCACTGACGGCACAGTCACGTGATCAGCGCCTCTCAGTCACGTGATCACCGTATGATAAACACGTGATCAGTGAACGACCAGCCACGTGATCACTGCATGCGCAGTCAGGTGGTCAGTTCCTGATCAGCCACCTGATCAGTGCGTGCACAGTCCCCTGATCAGCGCCTGTCAGTCACTGATCACTGCCTGATAAACACGTGATCAGTGCCCGAACAGCCACGTCATCAGTGCATGCGCAGTCACGTGATCAGTGCATGATAGCCACGTGATCAGTGCGTGCACAGTCCCATGATCAGCGCCTGTCAGTCACTGATCATTGCCTGATAAACACGTGATCAGTGCATGATGAGCCATGTGATCAGTGCCTGATCAGCCACGTCATCAGTGCATGCGCAGTCACGTCATCAGTGCATGATAGCCACGTGATCAGTGCATGCTCAGTCACGTGATCTGGACTTGATCAGCCACGTGATCAGTGCCTGCAGAGTCACGTGATCAGGGCCTGCTGAGCTGCGTGATTCCTGCCGGCTCATCTGCTTGACAATTGCCAGCTGAGCTGCGTGATTCCTGCCTGGTCACGTGCTTGATTATTGCCAGTTGAGCAGCATGATTCGTCACTGCTGAGCTCCATGCTTATTGCCTGCTGATTGCGTGGTTCGTGTCTGCTCAGCTCTTTGAGTATTGCCTCCTGAGGTCCCTGTTCGGTCGCCACCTGCCGGGGACCAGCCCCAACTGATCCAGGGTATTCGAAGGAGAGATGGCCTAGGCGACTATTTATATGCTAATCAGAGATGTCAAGAATAATAGTATGAGGAGAGCTCAGTAGGAAAATTCGGTGGAGAAAAGAGACTGAGTAGCTTGGTTTACGCGGAAGACCAATCAAACTTCAAGACAAGAAGTTTGCACCACTTACGTAGGCCGCAGGCGCCCTCTCGAATAGCGAAAGGTGCCTCACCCTAGACACCTTCTCGAGTGGGTCTTAGCAGCCCAGGCATAATTAGTAAGCGTGGTGGGTTCCGCGCTCCAGATGGAGACTCAGCTGGAAGTTAAAGGGAAGAATGACAAGGAACTTTATGAATTGGAGCTGTAAGTTAACTCTTTGACAGAGAGAGCGAGATGGTGGTGGGGGACAGCCCCCAGTGAAATCAGAGGTGAGAGCACAAAGCAATACAGTAGGCAGACTCTGGTTTTTTTGGGGGAGATGCTCGAGAATATCCGGGTGGACTCCTGAGGCTCGATCCCGCATTTGCGTATGCCGAGCCTCCTTCCTCATGACCTTTGTCCAGAGTGGAATGCCTCCCCGGCTCCCGGCACATGATCAGTGCATGCTCAGTCACGATATCAGTGCCTGCTCAGCCACGTGATCACTGACGGCACAGTCACGTGATCAGCGCCTCTCAGTCACGTGATCACCGTATGATAAACACGTGATCAGTGAACGACCAGCCACGTGATCACTGCATGCGCAGTCAGGTGGTCAGTTCCTGATCAGCCACCTGATCAGCGCCTGTCAGTCACTGATCACTGCCTGATAAACACGTGATCAGTGCCCGAACAGCCACGTCATCAGTGCATGCGCAGTCACGTGATCAGTGCATGATAGCCACGTGATCAGTGCGTGCACAGTCCCATGATCAGCGCCTGTCAGTCACTGATCATTGCCTGATAAACACGTGATCAGTGCATGATGAGCCATGTGATCAGTGCCTGATCAGCCACGTCATCAGTGCATGCGCAGTCACGTCATCAGTGCATGATAGCCACGTGATCAGTGCATGCTCAGTCACGTGATCAGGACTGTCATCACTGATCAGCCTGATCAGTGATCAGTGCATGAGTCACGTGATCAGTGCCTGCTGAGCGTGATGATTGATCAGCCGTGATCATCTGCATGACAATGATGCCTGCTGAGCTGCGTGATTCCTGTCGGCTCATCTGCTTGACAATTGCCAGCTGAGCTGCGTGATTCCTGCCTGGTCACGTGCTTGATTATTGCCAGTTGAGCAGCATGATTCGTCACTGCTGAGCTCCATGCTTATTGCCTGCTGATTGCGTGGTTCGTGTCTGCTCAGCTCTTTGAGTATTGCCTCCTGAGGTCCCTGTTCGGTCGCCACCTGCCGGGGACCAGCCCCAACTGATCCAGGGTATTCGAAGGAGAGATGGCCTAGGCGACTATTTATATGCTAATCAGAGATGTCAAGAATAATAGTATGAGGAGAGCTCAGTAGGAAAATTCGGTGGAGAAAAGAGACTGAGTAGCTTGGTTTACGCGGAAGACCAATCAAACTTCAAGACAAGAAGTTTGCACCACTTACGTAGGCCGCAGGCGCCCTCTCGAATAGCGAAAGGTGCCTCACCCTAGACACCTTCTCGAGTGGGTCTTAGCAGCCCAGGCATAATTAGTAAGCGTGGTGGGTTCCGCGCTCCAGATGGAGACTCAGCTGGAAGTTAAAGGGAAGAATGACAAGGAACTTTATGAATTGGAGCTGTAAGTTAACTCTTTGACAGAGAGAGCGAGATGGTGGTGGGGGACAGCCCCCAGTGAAATCAGAGGTGAGAGCACAAAGCAATACAGTAGGCAGACTCTGGTTTTTTGGGGGAGATGCTCGAGAATATCCGGGTGGACTCCTGAGGCTCGATCCCGCATTTGCGTATGCCGAGCCTCCTTCCTCATGACCTTTGTCCAGAGTGGAATGCCTCCCCGGCTCCCGGCACATGATCAGTGCATGCTCAGTCACGATATCAGTGCCTGCTCAGCCACGTGATCACTGACGGCACAGTCACGTGATCAGCGCCTCTCAGTCACGTGATCACCGTATGATAAACACGTGATCAGTGAACGACCAGCCACGTGATCACTGCATGCGCAGTCAGGTGGTCAGTTCCTGATCAGCCACCTGATCAGTGCGTGCACAGTCCCCTGATCAGCGCCTGTCAGTCACTGATCACTGCCTGATAAACACGTGATCAGTGCCCGAACAGCCACGTCATCAGTGCATGCGCAGTCACGTGATCAGTGCATGATAGCCACGTGATCAGTGCGTGCACAGTCCCATGATCAGCGCCTGTCAGTCACTGATCATTGCCTGATAAACACGTGATCAGTGCATGATGAACCATGTGATCAGTGCCTGATCAGCCACGTCATCAGTGCATGCGCAGTCTACGTCATCAGTGCATGATAGCCACGTGATCAGTGCATGCTCAGTCACGTGATCTGGACTTGATCAGCCACGTGATCAGTGCCTGCAGAGTCACGTGATCAGGGCCTGCTGAGCTGCGTGATTCCTGCCGGCTCATCTGCATGACAATTGCCATCTGAGCAGCGTGATTCCTGTCGGCTCATCTGCTTGGCAATTGCCAGCTGAGCTGCGTGATTCCTGACTGGTCACGTGCTTGATTATTGCCAGTTGAGCAGCATGATTCGTCACTGCTGAGCTCCATGCTTATTGTCTGCTGATTGCGTGGTTCGTGTCTGCTCAGCTCTTTGAGTATCGCCTCCTGAGGTCCCTGTTCGGTCGCCACCTGCCGGGGACCAGCCCCAACTGATCCAGGGTATTCGAAGGAGAGATGGCCTAGGCGACTATTTATATGCTAATCAGAGATGTCAAGAATAATAGTATGAGGAGAGCTCAGTAGGAAAATTCGGTGGAGAAAAGAGACTGAGAAGCTTGGTTTACGTGGAAGACCAATCAAACTTCAAGACAAGAAGTTTGCACCACTTACGAAGGCCGCAGGCGCCCTCTCGAATAGCGAAAGGTGGCTCACCCTAGACACCTTCTCGAGTGGGTCTTAGCAGCCCAGGCATAATTAGTAAGCGTGGTGGGTTCCGCGCTCCAGATGGAGACTCAGCTGTAAGTTAAAGGGAAGAATGACAAGGAACTTTATGAATTGGAGCTGTAAGTTAACTCTTTGACAGAGAGAGCGAGATGGTGGTTGGGGACAGCCCCCAGTGAAATCAGAGGTGAGAGCACAAAGCAATACAGTAGGCAGACTCTGGATTTTTTCGGGGGGAGATGCTCGAGAATATCCGGGTGGACTCCTGAGGCTCGATCCCGCATTTGCGTATGCCGAGCCTCCTTCCTCATGACCTTTGTCCAGAGTGGAATGCCTCCCCGGCTCCCGGCCCATGATCAGTGCATGCTCAGTCACGATATCAGTGCCTGCTCAGCCACGTGATCACTCACGGCACAGTCACGTGATCAGCGCCTCTCAGTCACGTGATCACCGTAGGATAAACACGTGATCAATGAACGACCAGCCACGTGATCACTGCATGCGCAGTCAGGTGGTCAGTTCCTGATCAGCCACCTGATCAGTGCGTGCACAGTCCCCTGATCAGCGCCTGTCAGTCACTGATCACTGCCTGATAAACACGTGATCAGTGCCCGAACAGCCACGTCATCAGTGCATGCGCAGTCACGTGATCAGTGCATGATAGCCACGTGATCAGTGCGTGCACAGTCCCATGATCAGCGCCTGTCAGTCACTGATCATTGCCTGATAAACACGTGATCAGTGCATGATGAGCCATGTGATCAGTGCCTGATCAGCCACGTCATCAGTGCATGCGCAGTCTACGTCATCAGTGCATGATAGCCACGTGATCAGTGCATGCTCAGTCACGTGATCTGGACTTGATCAGCCACGTGATCAGTGCCTGCAGAGTCACGTGATCAGTGCCTGCTGAGCTGCGTGATTCCTGCCGGCTCATCTGCATGACAATTGCCATCTGAGCTGCGTGATTCCTGTCGGCTCATCTGCTTAACAATTGCCAGCTGAGCTGCGTGATTCCTGCCTGGACACGTGCTTGATTATTGCCAGTTGAGCAGCATGATTCGTCACTGCTGAGCTCCATGCTTATTGCCTGCTGATTGCGTGGTTCGTGTCTGCTCAGCTCTTTGAGTATCGCCTCCTGAGGTCCCTGTTCGGTCGCCACCTGCCGGGGACCAGCCCCAACTGATCCAGGGTATTCGAAGGAGAGATGGCCTAGGCGACTATTTATATGCTAATCAGAGATGTCAAGAATAATAGTATGAGGAGAGCTCAGTAGGAAAATTCGGTGGAGAAAAGAGACTGAGTAGCTTGGTTTACGCGGAAGACCAATCAAACTTCAAGACAAGAAGTTTGCACCACTTACGTAGGCCGCAGGCGCCCTCTCGAATAGCGAAAGGTGCCTCACCCTAGACACCTTCTCGAGTGGGTCTTAGCAGCCCAGGCATAATTCGTAAGCGTGGTGGGTTCCGCGCTCCAGATGGAGACTCAGCTTGAAGTTAAAGGGAAGAATGACAAGGAACTTTATGAATTGGAGCTGTAAGTTAACTCTTTGACAGAGAGAGCGAGATGGTGGTGGGGGACAGCCCCCAGTGAAATCAGAGGTGAGAGCACAAAGCAATACAGTAGGCAGACTCTGGTTTTTTGGGGGGAGATGCTCGAGAATATCCGGGTGGACTCCTGAGGCTCGATCCCGCATTTGCGTATGCCGAGCCTCCTTCCTCATGACCTTTGTCCAGAGTGGAATGCCTCCCCGGCTCCCGGCACATGATCAGTGCATGCTCAGTCACGGTATCAGTGCCTGCTCAGCCACGTGATCACTGACGGCACTGTCACGTGATCAGCGCCTCTCAGTCACTTGATCACCGTATGATAAACACGTGATCAGTGAACGACCAGCCACGTGATCACTGCATGCGCAGTCAGCTGGTCAGTTCCTGATCAGCCACCTGATCAGTGCGTGCACAGTCCCCTGATCAGCGCCTGTCAGTCACTGATCACTGCCTGATAAACACGTGATCAGTGCCCGAACAGCCACGTCATCAGTGCATGCGCAGTCACGTGATCAGTGCATGATAGCCACGTGATCAGTGCGTGCACAGTCCCATGATCAGCGCCTGTCAGTCACTGATCATTGCCTGATAAACACGTGATCAGTGCATGATGAACCATGTGATCAGTGCCTGATCAGCCACGTCATCAGTGCATGCGCAGTCTACGTCATCAGTGCATGATAGCCACGTGATCAGTGCATGCTCAGTCACGTTATCTGGACTTGATCAGCCACGTGATCAGTGCCTGCAGAGTCACGTGATCAGGGCCTGCTGAGCTGCGTGATTCCTGCCGGCTCATCTGCATGACAATTGCCATCTGAGCTGCGTGATACCTGTCGGCTCATCTGCTTGGCAATTGCCAGCTGAGCTGCGTGATTCCTGCCTGGTCACGTGCTTGATTGTTGCCAGTTGAGCAGCATGATTCGTCACTGCTGAGCTCCATGCTTATTGCCTGCTGATTGCGTGGTTCGTGTCTGCTCAGCTCTTTGAGTATCGCCTCCTGAGGTCCCTGTTCGGTCGCCACCTGCCGGGGACCAGCCCCAACTGATCAAGGGTATTCGAAGGAGAGATGGCCTAGGCGACTATTTATATGCTAATCAGAGATGTCAAGAATAATAGTATGAGGAGAGCTCAGTAGGAAAATTCGGTGGAGAAAAGAGACTGAGTAGCTTGGTTTACGCGGAAGACCAATCAAACTTCAAGACAAGAGGTTTGCACCACTTACGTAGGCCGCAGGCGCCCTCTCGAATAGCGAAAGGTGCCTCACCCTAGACACCTTCTCGAGTGGGTCTTAGCAGCCCAGGCATAATTTGTAAGCGTGGTGGGTTCCGCGCTCCAGATGGAGACTCAGCTGGAAGTTAAAGGGAAGAATGACAAGGAACTTTATGAATTGAAGCTGTAAGTTAACTCTTTGACAGAGAGAGCGAGATGGTGGTGGGGGACAGACCCCAGTGAAATCAGAGGTGAGAGCACAAAGCAATACACTAGGCAGACTCTGGTTTTTTTGGGGGGGAGATGCTCGAGAATATCCGGGTGGACTCCTGAGGCTCGATCCCGCATTTGCGTTTGCCGAGCCTCCTTCCTCATGACCTTTGTCCAGACTGGAATGCCTCCCCGGCTCCCGGCCCATGATCAGTGCATGCTCAGTCACGATATCAGTGCCTGCTCAGCCACGTGATCACTGACGGCACAGTCACGTGATCAGCGCCTCTCAGTCACGTGATCACCGTATGATAAACACGTGATCAGTGAACGAACAGCCACGTGATCACTGCCTGCGCAGTCAGGTGGTCAGTTCCTGATCAGCCACCTGATCAGTGCGTGCACAGTCCCCTGATCAGCGCCTGTCAGTCACTGATCACTGCCTGATAAACACGTGATCAGTGCCCGAACAGCCACGTGATCAGTGCCTGATCAGCCACGTCATCAGTGCATGCGCAGTCACGTCATCAGTGCATGATAGCCACGTGATCAGTGCATGCTCAGTCACGTGATCTGGACTTGATCAGCCACGTGATCAGTGCCTGCAGAGTCACGTGATCAGGGCCTGCTGAGCTGCGTGATTCCTGCCGGCTCATCTGCATGACAATTGCCATCTGAGCTGCGTGATTCCTGTCGGCTCATCTGCTTGACAATTGCCAGCTGAGCTGCGTGATTCCTACCTGGTCACGTGCTTGATTATTGCCAGTTGAGCAGCATGATTCGTCACTGTTGAGCTCCATGCTTATTGCCTGCTGATTGCGTGGTTCGTGTCTGCTCAGCTCTTTGAGTATTGCCTCCTGAGTTCCCTGTTCGGTCGCCACCTGCCGGGGACCAGCCCCAACTGATCCAGGGTATTCGAAGGAGAGATGGCCTAGGCGACTATTTATATGCTTATCAGAGATGTCAAGAATAATAGTATGAGGAGAGCTCAGTAGGAAAATTCGGTGGAGAAAAGAGACTCAGTAGCTTGGTTTACGCGGAAGACCAATCAAACTTCAAGACAAGAAGTTTGCACCACTTACGTAGGCCGCAGGCGCCCTCTCGAATAGCGAAAGGTGCCTCACCCTAGACACCTTCTCGAGTGGGTCTTAGCAGTCCAGGCATAATTAGTAAGCGTGGTGTGTTCCGCGCTCCACATGGAGACTCAGCTGGAAGTAAAAGGGAAGAATGACAAGGAACTTTATGAATTGGAGCTGTAAGTTAACTCTTTGACAGAGAGAGCGAGATGGTGGTGGGGGACAGCCCCCAGTGAAATCAGAGGTGAGAGCACAAAGCAATACAGTAGGCAGACTCTGGTTTTTTGGGGGGAGATGCTCGAAAATATCCGGGTGGACTCCTGAGGCTCGATCCCGCATTTGCGTATGCCGAGCCTCCTTCCTCATGACCTTTGTCCAGAGTGGAATGCCTCCCCGGCACCCGGCACATGATCAGTGCATGCTCAGTCACGGTATCAGTGCCTGCTCAGCCACGTGATCACTGACGGCACAGTCACGTGATCAGCGCCTCTCAGTCACGTGATCACCGTAGGATAAACACGTGATCAGTGAACGACCAGCCACGTGATCACTGCATGCGCAGTCAGGTGGTCAGTCCCTGATCAGCCACCTGATGAGTGCGTGCACAGTCCCCTGATCAGCGCCTGTCAGTCACTGATCACTGCCTGATAAACACGTGATCAGTGCCCGAACAGCCACGTCATCAGTGCATGCGCAGTCACGTGATCAGTGCATGATAGCCACGTGATCAGTGCGTGCACAGTCCCATGATCAGCGCCTGTCAGTCACTGATCATTGCCTGATAAACACGTGATCAGTGCATGATGAGCCATGTGATCAGTGCCTGATGAGCCACGTCATCAGTGCATGCGCAGTCACGTCATCAGTGCATGATAGCCACGTGATCAGTGCATGCTCAGTCACGTGATCTGGACTTGATCAGCCACGTGATCAGTGCCTGCAGAGTCACGTGATCAGGGCCTGCTGAGCTGCGTGATTCCTGCCGGCTCATCTGCATGACAATTGCCATCTGAGCTGCGTGATTCCTGTCGGCTCATCTGCTTGACAATTGCCAGCTGAGCTGCGTGATTCCTGCCTGGTCACGTGCTTGATTATTGCCAGTTGAGCAGCATGATTCGTCACTGCTGAGCTCCATGCTTATTGCCTGCTGATTGCGTGGTTCGTGTCTGCTCAGCTCTTTGAGTATTGCCTCCTGAGGTCCCTGTTCCGTCGCCACCTGCCGGGGACCAGCCCCAACTGATCCAGGGTATTCGAAGGAGAGATGGCCTAGGCGACTATTTATGTGCTAATCAGAGATGTCAAGAATAATAGTATGAGGAGAGCTCAGTAGGAAAATTCGGTGGAGAAAAGAGACTGAGTAGCTTGGTTTACGCAGAAGACCAATCAAACTTCAAGACAAGAAGTTTGCACCACTTACGTAGGCCGCAGGCGCCCTCTCGAATAGCGAAAGGTGCCTCACCCTAGACACCTTCTCGAGTGGGTCTTAGCAGTCCAGGCATAATTAGTAAGCGTGGTGTGTTCCGCGCTCCACATGGAGACTCAGCTGGAAGTAAAAGGGAAGAATGACAAGGAACTTTATGAATTGGAGCTGTAAGTTAACTCTTTGACAGAGAGAGCGAGATGGTGGTGGGGGACAGCCCCCAGTGAAATCAGAGGTGAGAGCACAAAGCAATACAGTAGGCAGACTCTGGTTTTTTGGGGGGAGATGCTCGAGAATATCCGGGTGGACTCCTGAGGCTCGATCCCACATTTGCGTATGCCGAGCCTGCTTCCTCATGACCTTTGTCCAGAGTGGAATGCCTCCCCGGCTCCCCGCACATGATCAGTGCATGCTCAGTCACGATGTCAGTGCCTGCTCAGCCACGTGATCACTGACGGCACAGTCACGTGATCAGCGCCTCTCAGTCACGTGATCACCGTATGATAAACACGTGATCAGTGAACGACCAGCCACGTGATCACTGCATGCGCAGTCAGGTGGTCAGTTCCTGATCAGCCACCTGATCAGTGCGTGCACAGTCCCCTGATCAGCGCCTGTCAGTCACTGATCACTGCCTGATAAACACGTGATCAGTGCCCGAACAGCCACGTCATCAGTGCACGCGCAGTCACGTGATCAGTGCATGATAGCCACGTGATCAGTGCGTGCACAGTCCCATGATCAGCGCCTGTCAGTCACTGATCATTGCCTGATAAACACGTGATCAGTGCATGATGAGCCATGTGATCAGTGCCCGATCAGCCACGTCATCAGTGCATGCGCAGTCACGTCATCAGTGCATGATAGCCACGTGATCAGTGCATGCTCAGTCACGTGATCTGGCCTTGATCAGCCACGTGATCAGTGCATGATCAGCCACGTGATCAGTGCATGATCAGCCACGTCAGTGGCGTGATCAGTGCATGATCACGTGATCTGCTCAGTCACGTGATCTGCATCTGCATGACAATTGCCTGCTGAGCTGCGTGATTCCTGTCGGCTCATCTGCTTGACAATTGCCAGCTGAGCTGCGTGATTCCTGCCTGGTCACGTGCTTGATTATTGCCAGTTGAGCAGCATGATTCGTCACTGCTGAGCTCCATGCTTATTGCCTGCTGATTGCGTGGTTCGTGTCTGCTCAGCTCTTTGAGTATCGCCTCCTGAGGTCCCTGTTCGGTCGCCACCTGCCGGGGACCAGCCCCAACTGATCCAGGGTATTCGAAGGAGAGATGGCCTAGGCGACTATTTATATGCTAATCAGAGATGTCAAGAATAATAGTAAGAGGAGAGCTCAGTAGGAAAATTTGGTGGAGAAAAGAGACTGAGTAGCTTGGTTTACGCGGAAGACCAATCAAACTTCAAGACAAGAAGTTTGCACCACTTACGTAGGCCGCAGGCGCCCTCTCGAATAGCGAAAGGTGCCTCACCCTAGACACCTTCTCGAGTGGGTCTTAGCAGCCCAGGCATAATTAGTAAGCGTGGTGGGTTCCGCGCTCCAGATGGAGACTCAGCTGGAAGTTAAAGGGAAGAATGACAAGGAACTTTATGAATTGGAGCTGTAAGTTAACTCTTTGACATAGAGAGCGAGATGGTGGTGGGGGACAGCCCCCAGTGAAATCAGAGGTGAGAGCACAAAGCAATACAGTAGGCAGACTCTGGTTTTTTGGGGGGGAGAGGCTCGAGAATATCCGGGTGGACTCCTGAGGCTCGATCCCGCATTTGCTTATGCCGAGCCTCCTTCCTCATGACCTTTGTCCAGGGTGGAATGCCTCCCCGGCTCCCGGCACATGATCAGTGCATGCTCAGTCACGATATCAGTGCCTGCTCAGCCACGTGATCACTGACGGCACAGTCACGTGATCAGCGCCTCTCAGTCACGTGATCACCGTATGATAAACACGTGATCAGTGAACGACCAGCCACGTGATCACTGCATGTGCAGTCAGGTGGTCAGTTCCTGATCAGCCACCTGATCAGTGCGTGCACAGTCCCCTGATCAGCGCCTGTCAGTCACTGATCACTGCCTGATAAACACGTGATCAGTGCCTGAACAGCCACGTCATCAGTGCACGCGCAGTCACGTGATCAGTGCATGATAGCCACGTGATCAGTGCGTGCACAGTCCCATGATCAGCGCCTGTCAGTCACTGATCATTGCCTGATAAACACGTGATCAGTGCATGATGAGCCATGTGATCAGTGCCTGATGAGCCACGTCATCAGTGCATGCGCAGTCACGTCATCAGTGCATGATAGCCACGTGATCAGTGCATGCTCAGTCACGTGATCTGTACTTGATCAGCCACATGATCAGCCACGTGATCAGTGCCTGATCAGAGTCATCAGTGCATCAGGGCCTGCTGATGCCACGTGATCAGTGCATGCTCAGTCACTGATCATGACAATGATCATTGCCTGCTGAGCTGCGTGATTCCTGTCGGCTCATCTGCTTGACAATTGCCAGCTGAGCTGCGTGATTCCTGCCTGGTCACGTGCTTGATTATTGCCAGTTGAGCAGCATGATTCGTCACTGCTGAGCTCCATGCTTATTGCCTGCTGATTGCGTGGTTCGTGTCTGCTCAGCTCTTTGAGTATCGCCTCCTGAGGTCCCTGTTCGGTCGCCACCTGCCGGGGACCAGCCCCAACTGATCCAGGGTATTCGAAGGAGAGATGGCCTAGGCGACTATTTATATGCTAATCAGAGATGTCAAGAATAATAGTATGAGGAGAGCTCAGTAGGAAAATTCGGTGGAGAAAAGAGACTGAGTAGCTTGGTTTACGCGGAAGACCAATCAAACTTCAAGACAAGAAGTTTGCACCACTTACGTAGGCTGCAGGCGCCCTCTCGAATAGCGAAAAGTGCCTCACCCTAGACACCTTCTCGAGTGGGTCTTAGCAGCCCAGGCATAATTAGTAAGCGTGGTGGGTTCCGCGCTCCAGATGGAGACTCAGCTGGAAGTTAAAGGGAAGAATGACAAGGAACTTTATGAATTGGAGCTGTAAGTTAACTCTTTGACAGAGAGAGCGAGATGGTGGTGGGGGACAGCCCCCAGTGAAATCAGAGGTGAGAGCACAAAGCAATACAGTAGGCAGACTCTGGTTTTTTGGGGGGAGATGCTCGAGAATATCCGGGTGGACTCCTGAGGCTCGATCCCGCATTTGCTTATGCCGAGCCTCCTTCCTCATGACCTTTGTCCAGGGTGGAATGCCTCCCCGGCTCCCGGCACATGATCAGTGCATGCTCAGTCACGATATCAGTGCCTGCTCAGTCACGTGATCACTGACGGCACAGTCACGTGATCAGCGCCTCTCAGTCACGTGATCACCGTATGATAAACACGTGATCAGTGAACGACCAGCCACGTGATCACTGCATGTGCAGTCAGGTGGTCAGTTCCTGATCAGCCACCTGATCAGTGCGTGCACAGTCCCCTGATCAGCGCCTGTCAGTCACTGATCACTGCCTGATAAACACGTGATCAGTGCCCGAACAGCCACGTCATCAGTGCATGCGCAGTCACGTGATCAGTGCATGATAGCCACGTGATCAGTGCGTGCACAGTCCCATGATCAGCGCCTGTCAGTCACTGATCATTGCCTGATAAACACGTGATCAGTGCATGATGAGCCATGTGATCAGTGCCTGATGAGCCACGTCATCAGTGCATGCGCAGTCACGTCATCAGTGCATGATAGCCACGTGATCAGTGCATGCTCAGTCACGTGATCTGTACTTGATCAGCCACGTGATCAGTGCATGATGAGCCATGTGATCAGTGCCTGATCAGCCACGTCATCAGTGCATGCGCAGTCACGTCATCAGTGCATGATAGCCACGTGATCAGTGCATGCTCAGTCACGTGATCTGGACTTGATGAGCCACGTGATCAGTGCCTGCAGAGTCACGTGATCAGGGCCTGCTGAGCTGCGTGATTCCTGTCGGCTCATCTGCTTGACAATTGCCAGCTGAGCTGCGTGATTCCTGCCTGGTCACGTGCTTGATTATTGCCAGTTGAGCAGCATGATTCGTCACTGCTGAGCTCCATGCTTATTGCCTGCTGATTGCGTGGCTCGTGTCTGCTCAGCTCTTTGAGTATCGCCTCCTGAGGTCCCTGTTCGGTCGCCACCTGCCGGGGACCAGCCCCAACTGATCCAGGGTATTCGAAGGAGAGATGGCCTAGGCGACTATTTATATGCTAATCAGAGATGTCAAGAATAATAGTATGAGGAGAGCTCAGTAGGAAAATTCGGTGGAGAAAAGAGACTGAGTAGCTTGGTTTATGCGGAAGACCAATCAAACTTCAAGACAAGAAGTTTGCACCACTTACGTAGGCCGCAGGCGCCCTCTCGAATAGCGAAAGGTGCCTCACCCTAGACACCTTCTCGAGTGGGTCTTAGCAGCCCAGGCATAATTAGTAAGCCTGGTGGGTTCCGCGCTCCAGATGGAGACTCAGCTGGAAGTTAAAGGGAAGAATGACAAGGAACTTTATGAATTGGAGCTGTAAGTTAACTCTTTGACAGAGAGAGCGAGATGGTGGTGGGGGACAGCCCCCAGTGAAATCAGAGGTGAGAGCACAAAGCAATACAGTAGGCAGACTCTGGTTTTTTGGGGGGAGATGCTCGAGAATATCCGGGTGGACTCCTGAGGCTTGATCCCGCATTTGCGTATGCCGAGCCTCCTTACTCATGACCTTTGTCCAGAGTGGAATGCCTCCCCGGCTCCCGGCACATGATCAGTGCATGCTCAGTCACGATATCAGTGCCTGCTCAGCCACGTGATCACTGACGGCACAGTCAAGTGATCAGCGCCTCTCAGTCACGTGATCACCGTATGATAAACACGTGATCAGTGAACGACCAGCCACGTGGTCACTGCATGCGCAGTCAGGTGGTCAGTTCCTGATCAGCCACCTGATCAGTGCGTGCACAGTCCCCTGATCAGCGCCTGTCAGTCACTGATCACTGCCTGATAAACACGTGATCAGTGCCCGAACAGCCACGTCATCAGTGCACGCGCAGTCACGTGATCAGTGCATGATAGCCACGTGATCAGTGCGTGCACAGTCCCATGATCAGCGCCTGTCAGTCACTGATCATTGCCTGATAAACACGTGATCAGTGCATGATGAGCCATGTGATCAGTGCCTGATGAGCCACGTCATCAGTGCATGCGCAGTCACGTCATCAGTGCATGATAGCCACGTGATCAGTGCATGCTCAGTCACGTGATCTGACTTGATCAGCCACGTGATCAGTGCATGATGAGCCACGTGATCAGTGCCTGATCAGCCACGTCATCAGTGCATGCGCAGTCACGTCATCAGTGCATGATAGCCACGTGATCAGTGCATGCTCAGTCACGTGATCTGCATGATCAATGATGCCTGCTGAGCTGCGTGATTCCTGTCGGCTCATCTGCTTGACAATTGCCAGCTGAGCTGCGTGATTCCTGCCTGGTCACGTGCTTGATTATTGCCAGTTGAGCAGCATGATTCGTCACTGCTGAGCTCCATGCTTATTGCCTGCTGATTGCGTGGTTCGTGTCTGCTCAGCTCTTTGAGTATCGCCTCCTGAGGTCCCTGTTCGGTCGCCACCTGCCGGGGACCAGCCCCAACTGATCCAGGGTATTCGAAGGAGAGATGGCCTAGGCGACTATTTATATGCTAATCAGAGATGTCAAGAATAATAGTATGAGGAGAGCTCAGTAGGAAAATTCGGTGGAGAAAAGAGACTGAGTAGCTTGGTTTACGCGGAAGACCAATCAAACTTCAAGACAAGAAGTTTGCACCACTTACGTAGGCCGCAGGCGCCCTCTCGAATAGCGAAAGGTGCCTCACCCTAGACACCTTCTCGAGTGGGTCTTAGCAGCCCAGGCATAATTAGTAAGCGTGGTGGGTTCCGCGCTCCAGATGGAGACTCAGCTGGAAGTTAAAGGGAAGAATGACAAGGAACTTTATGAATTGGAGCTGTAAGTTAACTCTTTGACAGAGAGAGCGAGATGGTGGTGGGGGACAGCCCCCAGTGAAATCAGAGGTGAGAGCACAAAGCAATACAGTAGGCAGACTCTGGTTTTTTTGGGGGGAGATGCTCGAGAATATCCGGGTGGACTCCTGAGGCTCGATCCCGCATTTGCTTATGCCGAGCCTCCTTCCTCATGACCTTTGTCCAGGGTGGAATGCCTCCCCGGCTCCCGGCACATGATCAGTGCATGCTCAGTCACGATATCAGTGCCTGCTCAGCCACGTGATCACTGACGGCACAGTCACGTGATCAGCGCCTCTCAGTCACGTGATCACCGTATGATAAACACGTGATCAGTGAACGACCAGCCACGTGGTCACTGCATGCGCAGTCAGGTGGTCAGTTCCTGATCAGCCACCTGATCAGTGCGTGCACAGTCCCCTGATCAGCGCCTGTCAGTCACTGATCACTGCCTGATAAACACGTGATCAGTGCCCGAACAGCCACGTCATCAGTGCATGCGCAGTCACGTGATCAGTGCATGATAGCCACGTGATCAGTGCGTGCACAGTCCCATGATCAGCGCCTGTCAGTCACTGATCATTGCCTGATAAACACGTGATCAGTGCATGATGAGCCATGTGATCAGTGCCTGATCAGCCACGTCATCAGTGCATGCGCAGTCACGTCATCAGTGCATGATAGCCACGTGATCAGTGCATGCTCAGTCACGTGATCTGGACTTGATCAGCCACGTGATCAGTGCCTGCAGAGTCACGTGATCAGGGCCTGCTGAGCTGCGTGATTCCTGCCGGCTCATCTGCATGACAATTGCCAGCTGTGCTGCGTGATTCCTGCCTGGTCACGTGCTTGATTATTGCCAGTTGAGCAGCATGATTCGTCACTGCTGAGCTCCATGCTTATTGCCTGCTGATTGCGTGGTTCGTGTCTGCTCAGCTCTTTCAGTATCGCCTCCTGAGGTCCCTGTTCGGTCGCCACCTGCCGGGGACCAGCCCCAACTGATCCAGGGTATTCGAAGGAGAGATGGCCTAGGCGACTATTTATATGCTAATCAGAGATGTCAAGAATAATAGTATGAGGAGAGCTCAGTAGGAAAATTCGGTGGAGAAAAGAGACTGAGTAGCTTGGTTTACGCGGAAGACCAATCAAACTTCAAGACAAGAAGTTTGCACCACTTACGTAGGCTGCAGGCGCCCTCTCGAATAGCGAAAAGTGCCTCACCCTAGACACCTTCTCGAGTGGGTCTTAGCAGCCCAGGCATTATTAGTAAGCGTGGTGGGTTCCGCGCTCCAGATGGAGACTCAGCTGGAAGTTAAAGGGAAGAATGACAAGGAACTTTATGAATTGGAGCTGTAAGTTAACTCTTTGACAGAGAGAGCGAGATGGTGGTGGGGGACAGCCCCCAGTGAAATCAGAGGTGAGAGCACAAAGCAATACAGTAGGCAGACTCTGGTTTTTTGGGGGGAGATGCTCGAGAATATCCGGGTGGACTCCTGAGGCTCGATCCCGCATTTGCTTATGCCGAGCCTCCTTCCTCATGACCTTTGTCCAGGGTGGAATGCCTCCCCGGCTCCCGGCACATGATCAGTGCATGCTCAGTCACGATATCAGTGCCTGCTCAGCCACGTGATCACTGACGGCACAGTCACGTGATCAGCGCCTCTCAGTCACGTGATCACCGTATGATAAACACGTGATCAGTGAACGACCAGCCACGTGATCACTGCATGTGCAGTCAGGTGGTCAGTTCCTGATCAGCCACCTGATCAGTGCGTGCACAGTCCCCTGATCAGCGCCTGTCAGTCACTGATCACTGCCTGATAAACACGTGATCAGTGCCCGAACAGCCACGTCATCAGTGCATGCGCAGTCACGTGATCAGTGCATGATAGCCACGTGATCAGTGCGTGCACAGTCCCATGATCAGCGCCTGTCAGTCACTGATCATTGCCTGATAAACACGTGATCAGTGCATGATGAGCCATGTGATCAGTGCCTGATGAGCCACGTCATCAGTGCATGCGCAGTCACGTCATCAGTGCATGATAGCCACGTGATCAGTGCATGCTCAGTCACGTGATACGTGTGTGATCAGCCACGTGATCAGTGCATGATCAGCCACGTGATCAGTGCCTGATCAGCCACGTCATCAGTGCATGCGCAGTCACGTCATCAGTGCATGATAGCCACGTGATCAGTGCATGCTCAGTCACGTGATCTGGACTTGATCAGCCACGTGATCAGTGCCTGCAGAGTCACGTGATCAGGGCCTGCTGAGCTGCGTGATTCCTGTCGGCTCATCTGCTTGACAATTGCCAGCTGAGCTGCGTGATTCCTGCCTGGTCACGTGCTTGATTATTGCCAGTTGAGCAGCATGATTCGTCACTGCTGAGCTCCATGCTTATTGCCTGCTGATTGCGTGGTTCGTGTCTGCTCAGCTCTTTGAGTATCGCCTCCTGAGGTCCCTGTTCGGTCGCCACCTGCCGGGGACCAGCCCCAACTGATCCAGGGTATTCGAAGGAGAGATGGCCTAGGCGACTATTTATATGCTAATCAGAGATGTCAAGAATAATAGTATGAGGAGAGCTCAGTAGGAAAATTCGGTGGAGAAAAGAGACTGAGTAGCTTGGTTTACGCGGAAGACCAATCAAACTTCAAGACAAGAAGTTTGCACCACTTACGTAGGCTGCAGGCGCCCTCTCGAATAGCCAAAGGTGCCTCACCCTAGACACCTTCTCGAGTGGGACTTAGCAGCCCAGACATAATTAGTAAGCGTGGTGGGTTCCGAGCTCCAGATGGAGAATCAGCTGGAAGTTAAAGGGAAGAATGACAAGGAACTTTATGAATTGGAGCTGTAAGTTAACTCTTTGACAGAGAGAGCGAGATGGTGGTGGGGGACAGCCCCCAGTGAAATCAGAGGTGAGAGCACAAAGCAATACAGTAGGCAGACTCTGGTTTTTTGGGGGGAGATGCTCGAGAATATCCGGGTGGACTCCTGAGGCTCGATCCCGCATTTGCGTATGCCGAGCCTCCTTACTCATGACCTTTGTCCAGAGTGGAATGCCTCCCCGGCTCCCGGCACATGATCAGTGCATGCTCAGTCACGATATCAGTGCCTGCTCAGCCACGTGATCACTGACGGCACAGTCACGTGATCAGCGCCTCTCAGTCACGTGATCACCGTATGATAAACACGTGATCAGTGAACGACCAGCCACGTGGTCACTGCATGCGCAGTCAGGTGGTCAGTTCCTGATCAGCCACCTGATCAGTGCGTGCACAGTCCCCTGATCAGCGCCTGTCAGTCACTGATCACTGCCTGATAAACACGTGATCAGTGCCCGAACAGCCACGTCATCAGTGCACGCGCAGTCACGTGATCAGTGCATGATAGCCACGTGATCAGTGCGTGCACAGTCCCATGATCAGCGCCTGTCAGTCACTGATCATTGCCTGATAAACACGTGATCAGTGCATGATGAGCCATGTGATCAGTGCCTGATGAGCCACGTCATCAGTGCATGCGCAGTCACGTCATCAGTGCATGATAGCCACGTGATCAGTGCATGCTCAGTCACGTGATCTGTACTTGATCAGCCACGTGATCAGTGCATGATGAGCCACGTTATCAGTGCCCGATCAGCCAGGTCATCAGTGCATGCGCAGTGATCAGTGCATGATAGCCACGTGATCAGTGCATGCTCAGTCACTGATCTGCATGATCAATGATCAGGGCCTGCTGAGCTGCGTGATTCCTGTCGGCTCATCTGCTTGACAATTGCCAGCTGAGCTGCGTGATTCCTGCCTGGTCACGTGCTTGATTATTGCCAGTTGAGCAGCATGATTCGTCACTGCTGAGCTCCATGCTTATTGCCTGCTGATTGCGTGGTTCGTGTCTGCTCAGCTCTTTGAGTATCGCCTCCTGAGGTCCCTGTTCGGTCGCCACCTGCCGGGGACCAGCCCCAACTGATCCAGGGTATTCGAAGGAGAGATGGCCTAGGCGACTATTTATATGCTAATCAGAGATGTCAAGAATAATAGTATGAGGAGAGCTCAGTAGGAAAATTCGGTGGAGAAAAGAGACTGAGTAGCTTGGTTTACGCGGAAGACCAATCAAACTTCAAGACAAGAAGTTTGCACCACTTACGTAGGCTGCAGGCGCCCTCTCGAATAGCGAAAAGTGCCTCACCCTAGACACCTTCTCGAGTGGGTCTTAGCAGCCCAGGCATAATTAGTAAGCGTGGTGGGTTCCGCGCTCCAGATGGAGACTCAGCTGGAAGTTAAAGGGAAGAATGACAAGGAACTTTATGAATTGGAGCTGTAAGTTAACTCTTTGACAGAGAGAGCGAGATGGTGGTGGGGGACAGCCCCCAGTGAAATCAGAGGTGAGAGCACAAAGCAATACAGTAGGCAGACTCTGGTTTTTGGGGGAGATGCTCGAGAATATCCGGGTGGACTCCTGAGGCTCGATCCCGCATTTGCTTATGCCGAGCCTCCTTCCTCATGACCTTTGTCCAGGGTGGAATGCCTCCCCGGCTCCCGGCACATGATCAGTGCATGCTCAGTCACGATATCAGTGCCTGCTCAGCCACGTGATCACTGACGGCACAGTCACGTGATCAGCGCCTCTCAGTCACGTGATCACCGTATGATAAACACGTGATCAGTGAACGACCAGCCACGTGATCACTGCATGTGCAGTCAGGTGGTCAGTTCCTGATCAGCCACCTGATCAGTGCGTGCACAGTCCCCTGATCAGCGCCTGTCAGTCACTGATCACTGCCTGATAAACACGTGATCAGTGCCCGAACAGCCACGTCATCAGTGCATGCGCAGTCACGTGATCAGTGCATGATAGCCACGTGATCAGTGCGTGCACAGTCCCATGATCAGCGCCTGTCAGTCACTGATCATTGCCTGATAAACACGTGATCAGTGCATGATGAGCCATGTGATCAGTGCCTGATGAGCCACGTCATCAGTGCATGCGCAGTCACGTCATCAGTGCATGATAGCCACGTGATCAGTGCATGCTCAGTCACGTGATCTGTACTTGATCAGCCAGGTGATCAGTGCATGATGAGCCACGTGATCAGTGCCTGATCAGCCACGTCATCAGTGCATGCAGTCACGTCATCAGTGCATGATAGCCACGTGATCAGTGCATGCTCAGTCACGTGATCTTGATCAGCCACGTGATCAGTGCCTGCGTGACATTGCCTGCTGAGCTGCGTGATTCCTGTCGGCTCATCTGCTTGACAATTGCCAGCTGAGCTGCGTGATTCCTGCCTGGTCACGTGCTTGATTATTGCCAGTTGAGCAGCATGATTCGTCACTGCTGAGCTCCATGCTTATTGCCTGCTGATTGCGTGGTTCGTGTCTGCTCAGCTCTTTGAGTATCGCCTCCTGAGGTCCCTGTTCGGTCGCCACCTGCCGGGGACCAGCCCCAACTGATCCAGGGTATTCGAAGGAGAGATGGCCTAGGCGACTATTTATATGCTAATCAGAGATGTCAAGAATAATAGTATGAGGAGAGCTCAGTAGGAAAATTCGGTGGAGAAAAGAGACTGAGTAGCTTGGTTTACGCGGAAGACCAATCAAACTTCAAGACAAGAAGTTTGCACCACTTACGTAGGCCGCAGGCGCCCTCTCGAATAGCGAAAGGTGCCTCACCCTAGACACCTTCTCGAGTGGGTCTTAGCAGCCCAGGCATAATTAGTAAGCGTGGTGGGTTCCGCGCTCCAGATGGAGACTCAGCTGGAAGTTAAAGGGAAGAATGACAAGGAACTTTATGAATTGGAGCTGTAAGTTAACTCTTTGACAGAGAGAGCGAGATGGTGGTGGGGGACAGCCCCCAGTGAAATCAGAGGTGAGAGCACAAAGCAATACAGTAGGCAGACTCTGGTTTTTTGGGGGGAGATGCTCGAGAATATCCGGGTGGACTCCTGAGGCTCGATCCCGCATTTGCTTATGCCGAGCCTCCTTCCTCATGACCTTTGTCCAGGGTGGAATGCCTCCCCGGCTCCCGGCACATGATCAGTGCATGCTCAGTCACGATATCAGTGCCTGCTCAGCCACGTGATCACTGACGGCACAGTCACGTGATCAGCGCCTCTCAGTCACGTGATCACCGTATGATAAACACGTGATCAGTGAACGACCAGCCACGTGGTCACTGCATGCGCAGTCAGGTGGTCAGTTCCTGATCAGCCACCTGATCAGTGCGTGCACAGTCCCCTGATCAGCGCCTGTCAGTCACTGATCACTGCCTGATAAACACGTGATCAGTGCCCGAACAGCCACGTCATCAGTGCATGCGCAGTCACGTGATCAGTGCATGATAGCCACGTGATCAGTGCGTGCACAGTCCCATGATCAGCGCCTGTCAGTCACTGATCATTGCCTGATAAACACGTGATCAGTGCATGATGAGCCATGTGATCAGTGCCTGATCAGCCACGTCATCAGTGCATGCGCAGTCACGTCATCAGTGCATGATAGCCACGTGATCAGTGCATGCTCAGTCACGTGATCTGGACTTGATCAGCCACGTGATCAGTGCCTGCAGAGTCACGTGATCAGGGCCTGCTGAGCTGCGTGATTCCTGCCGGCTCATCTGCATGACAATTGCCAGCTGTGCTGCGTGATTCCTGCCTGGTCACGTGCTTGATTATTGCCAGTTGAGCAGCATGATTCGTCACTGCTGAGCTCCATGCTTATTGCCTGCTGATTGCGTGGTTCGTGTCTGCTCAGCTCTTTCAGTATCGCCTCCTGAGGTCCCTGTTCGGTCGCCACCTGCCGGGGACCAGCCCCAACTGATCCAGGGTATTCGAAGGAGAGATGGCCTAGGCGACTATTTATATGCTAATCAGAGATGTCAAGAATAATAGTATGAGGAGAGCTCAGTAGGAAAATTCGGTGGAGAAAAGAGACTGAGTAGCTTGGTTTACGCGGAAGACCAATCAAACTTCAAGACAAGAAGTTTGCACCACTTACGTAGGCCGCAGGCGCCCTCTCGAATAGCGAAAGGTGCCTCACCCTAGACACCTTCTCGAGTGGGTCTTAGCAGCCCAGGCATAATTAGTAAGCGTGGTGGGTTCCGCGCTCCAGATGGAGACTCAGCTGGAAGTTAAAGGGAAGAATGACAAGGAACTTTATGAATTGGAGCTGTAAGTTAACTCTTTGACAGAGAGAGCGAGATGGTGGTGGGGGACAGCCCCCAGTGAAATCAGAGGTGAGAGCACAAAGCAATACAGTAGGCAGACTCTGGTTTTGGGGGGGAGATGCTCGAGAATATCCGGGTGGACTCCTGAGGCTCGATCCCGCATTTGCTTATGCCGAGCCTCCTTCCTCATGACCTTTGTCCAGGGTGGAATGCCTCCCCGGCTCCCGGCACATGATCAGTGCATGCTCAGTCACGATATCAGTGCCTGCTCAGCCACGTGATCACTGACGGCACAGTCACGTGATCAGCGCCTCTCAGTCACGTGATCACCCTATGATAAACACGTGATCAGTGAACGACCAGCCACGTGATCACTGCATGCGCAGTCAGGTGGTCAGTTCCTGATCAGCCACCTGATCAGTGCGTGCACAGTCCCCTGATCAGCGCCTGTCAGTCACTGATCACTGCCTGATAAACACGTGATCAGTGCCCGAACAGCCACGTCATCAGTGCATGCGCAGTCACGTGATCAGTGCATGATAGCCACGTGATCAGTGCGTGCACCGTCCCATGATCAGCGCCTGTCAGTCACTGATCATTGCCTGATAAACACGTGATCAGTGCATGATGAGCCATGTGATCAGTGCCTGATGAGCCACGTCATCAGTGCATGCGCAGTCACGTCATCAGTGCATGATAGCCACGTGATCAGTGCATGCTCAGTCACGTGATCTGTACTTGATCAGCCACGTGATCAGTGCATGATGAGCCACGTGATCAGTGCCTGATCAGCCACGTCATCAGTGCATGCAGTGTCAGTGCATGATAGCCACGTGATCAGTGCATGCTCAGTCACGTGTGCTGATCAGCCACGTGATCAGTGCCTGCAGATCACGTGATCAGGGCCTGCTGAGCTGCGTGATTCCTGTCGGCTCATCTGCTTGACAATTGCCAGCTGAGCTGCGTGATTCCTGCCTGGTCACGTGCTTGATTATTGCCAGTTGAGCAGCATGATTCGTCACTGCTGAGCTCCATGCTTATTGCCTGCTGATTGCGTGGCTCGTGTCTGCTCAGCTCTTTGAGTATTGCCTCCTGAGGTCCCTGTTCGGTCGCCACCTGCCGGGGACCAGCCCCAACTGATCCAGGGTATTCGAAGGAGAGATGGCCTAGGCGACTATTTATATGCTAATCAGAGATGTCAAGAATAATAGTATGAGGAGAGCTCAGTAGGAAAATTCGGTGGAGAAAAGAGACTGAGTAGCTTGGTTTACGCGGAAGACCAATCAAACTTCAAGACAAGAAGTTTGCACCACTTACGTAGGCCGCAGGCGCCCTCTCGAATAGCGAAAGGTGCCTCACCCTAGACACCTTCTCGAGTGGGTCTTAGCAGCCCAGGCATAATTAGTAAGCGTGGTGGGTTCCGCGCTCCAGATGGAGACTCAGCTGGAAGTTAAAGGGAAGAATGACAAGGAACTTTATGAATTGGAGCTGTAAGTTAACTCTTTGACAGAGAGAGCGAGATGGTGGTGGGGGACAGCCCCCAGTGAAATCAGAGGTGAGAGCACAAAGCAATACAGTAGGCAGACTCTGGTTTTTTTGGGGGAGATGCTCGAGAATATCCGGGTGGACTCCTGAGGCTCGATCCCGCATTTGCTTATGCCGAGCCTCCTTCCTCATGACCTTTGTCCAGAGTGGAATGCCTCCCCGGCTCTCGGCACATGATCAGTGCATGCTCAGTCACGATATCAGTGCCTGCTCAGCCACGTGATCACTGACGGCACATTCACGTGATCAGCGCCTCTCAGTCACGTGATCACCGTATGATAAACACGTGATCAGTTAACGACCAGCCACGTGATCACTGCATGCGCAGTCAGGTGGTCAGTTCCTGATCAGCCACCTGATCAGTGCGTGCACAGTCCCCTGATCAGCGCCTGTCAGTCACTGATCACTGCCTGATAAACACGTGGTCAGTGCCCGAACAGCCACGTCATCAGTGCATGCGCAGTCACGTGATCAGTGCATGATAGCCACGTGATCAGTGCGTGCACAGTCCCATGATCAGCGCCTGTCAGTCACTGATCATTGCCTGATAAACACGTGATCAGTGCATGATGAGCCATGTGATCAGTGCCTGATGAGCCACGTCATCAGTGCATGCGCAGTCACGTCATCAGTGCATGATAGCCACGTGATCAGTGCATGCTCAGTCACGTGATCTATACTTGATCAGCCACGTGATCAGTGCATGATGAGCCACGTGATCAGTGCCTGATCAGCCACGTCATCAGTGCATGCGCAGTCACGTCATCAGTGCATGATAGCCACGTGATCAGTGCATGCTCAGTCACATGATCTGGACTTGATCAGCCACGTGATCAGTGCCTGCAGAGTCACGTGATCAGGGCCTGCTGAGCTGCGTGATTCCTGTCGGCTCATCTGCTTGACAATTGCCAGCTGAGCTGCGTGATTCCTGCCTGGTCACGTGCTTGATTATTGCCAGTTGAGCAGCATGATTCGTCACTGCTGAGCTCCATGCTTATTGCCTCCTGATTGCGTGGTTCGTGTCTGCTCAGCTCTTTGAGTATTGCCTCCTGAGGTCCCTGTTCGGTCGCCACCTGCCGGGGACCAGCCCCAACTGATCCAGGGTATTCGAAGGAGAGATGGCCTAGGCGACTATTTATATGCTAATCAGAGATGTCAAGAATAATAGTATGAGGAGAGCTCAGTAGGAAAATTCGGTGGAGAAAAGAGACTGAGTAGCTTGGTTTACGCGGAAGACCAATCAAACTTCAAGACAAGAAGTTTGCACCACTTACGTAGGCCGCAGGCGCCCTCTCGAATAGCGAAAGGTGCCTCACCCTAGACACCTTCTCGAGTGGGTCTTAGCAGCCCAGGCATAATTAGTAAGCGTGGTGGGTTCCGTGCTCCAGATGGAGACTCAGCTGGAAGTTAAAGGGAAGAATGACAAGGAACTTTATGAATTGGAGCTGTAAGTTAACTCTTTGACAGAGAGAGCGAGATGGTGGTGGGGGACAGCCCCCAGTGAAATCAGAGGTGAGAGCACAAAGCAATACAGTAGGCAGACTCTGGTTTTGGGGGGAGATGCTCGAGAATATCCGGGTGGACTCCTGAGGCTCCATCCCGCATTTGCGTATGCCGAGCCTCCTTCCTCATGACCTTTGTCCAGAGTGGAATGCCTCCCCGGCTCCCGGCACATGATCAGTGCATGCTCAGTCACGATATCAGTGCCTGCTCAGCCACGTGATCACTGACGGCACAGTCACGTGATCAGCGCCTCTCAGTCACGTGATCACCGTATGATAAACACGTGATCAGTGAACGACCAGCCACGTGATCACTGCATGCGCAGTCAGGTGGTCAGTTCCTGATCAGCCACCTGATCAATGCGTGCACAGTCCCATGATCAGCGCCTGTCAGTCACTGATCATTGCCTGATAAACACGTGATCAGTGCATGATGAGCCATGTGATCAGTGCCCGATCAGCCACGTCATCAGTGCATGATATCCACGTGATCAGTGCATGCTCAGTCACGTGATCTGGACTTGATCAGCCACGTGATCAGTGCCTGCAGAGTCACGTGATCAGGGCCTGCTGAGCTGCGTGATTCCTGCCGGCTCATCTGCATGACAATTGCCATCTGAGCTGCCTGATTCCTGTCGGCTCATCTGCTTGACAATTGCCAGCTGAGCTGCGTGATTCCTGCCTGGTCACGTGCTTGATTATTGCCAGTTGAGCAGCATGATTCGTCACTGCTGAGCTCCATGCTTATTGCCTGCTGATTGCGTGGTTCGTGTCTGCTCAGCTCTTTGAGTATTGCCTCCTGAGGTCCCTGTTCGGTCGCCACCTGCCGGGGACCAGCCCCAAGTGATCCAGGGTATTCGAAGGAGAGATGGCCTAGGCGACTATTTATATGCTAATCAGAGATGTCAAGAATAATAGTATGAGGAGAGCTCAGTAGGAAAATTCGGTGGAGAAAAGAGACTGAGTAGCTTGGTTTACGCGGAAGACCAATCAAAATTCAAGACAAGAAGTTTGCACCACTTACGTAGGCCACAGGCGCCCTCTCGAATAGCGAAAGGTGCCTCACCCTAGACACCTTCTCGAGTGGGTCTTAGCAGCCCAGGCATAATTAGTAAGCATGGTGGGTTCCGCGCTCCAGATGGAGACTCAGCTGGAAGTTAAAGGGAAGAATGACAAGGAACTTTATGAATTGGAGCTGTAAGTTAACTCTTTGACAGAGAGAGCGAGATGGTGGTGGGGGACAGCCCCCAGTGAAATCAGAGGTGAGAGCGCAAAGCAATACAGTAGGCAGACTCTGGTTTTTTGGGGGGAGATGCTCGAGAATATCCGGGTGGACTCCTGAGGCTCGATCCCGCATTTGCTTATGCCGAGCCTCCTTCCTCATGACCTTTGTCCAGGGTGGAATGCCTCCCCGGCTCCCGGCACATGATCAGTGCATGCTCAGTCACGATATCAGTGCCTGCTCAGCCACGTGATCACTGACGGCACAGTCACGTGATCAGCGCCTCTCAGTCACGTGATCACCGTATGATAAACACGTGATCAGTGCACGACCAGCCACGTGATTACTGCATGCGCAGTCAGGTGGTCAGTTCCTGATCAGCCACCTGATCAGTGCGTGCACAGTCCCCTGATCAGCGCCTGTCAGTCACTGATCACTGCCTGATAAACACGTGATCAGTGCCCGAACAGCCACGTCATCAGTGCATGCGCAGTCACGTGATCAGTGCATGATAGCCACGTGATCAGTGCGTGCACAGTCCCATGATCAGTGCCTGTCAGTCACTGATCATTGCCTGATAAACACGTGATCAGTGCATGATGAGCCATGTGATCAGTGCCTGATCAGCCACGTCATCAGTGCATGCGCAGTCACGTCATCAGTGCATGATAGCCACGTGATCAGTGCATGCTCAGTCACGTGATCTGGACTTGATCAGCCACGTGATCAGTGCATGATGAGCCATGTGATCAGTGCCTGATCAGCCACGTCATCAGTGCATGCACAGTCACGTCATCAGTGCATGATAGCCACGTGATCAGTGCATGCTCAGTCACGTGATCTGGACTTGATCAGCCACGTGATCAGTGCCTGCAGAGTCACGTGATCAGGGCCTGCTGAGCTGCGTGATTCCTGCCGGCTCATCTGCATGACAATTGCCAGCTGAGCTGCGTGATTCCTGCCTGGTCACGTGCTTGATTATTGCCAGTTGAGCAGCATGATTCGTCACTGCTGAGCTCCATGCTTATTGCCTGCTGATTGCGTGGTTCGTGTCTGCTCAGCTCTTTGAGTATCGCCTCCTGAGGTCCCTGTTCGGTAGCCACCTGCCGGGGACCAGCCCCAACTGATCCAGGGTATTCGAAGGAGAGATGGCCTAGGCGACTATTTATATGCTAATCAGAGATGTCAAGAATAATAGTATGAGGAGAGCTCAGTAGGAAAATTCGGTGGAGAAAAGAGACTGAGTAGCTTGGTTTACGCGGAAGACCAATCAAACTTCAAGACAAGAAGTTTGCACCACTTACGTAGGCTGCAGGTGCCCTCTCGAATAGCGAAAGGTGCCTCACCTTAGACACCTTCTCGAGTGGGTCTTAGCAGCCCAGGCATTATTAGTAAGCGTGGTGGGTTCCGCGCTCCAGATGGAGACTCAGCTGGAAGTTAAAGGGAAGAATGACAAGGAACTTTATGAATTGGAGCTGTAAGTTAACTCTTTGACAGAGAGAGCGAGATGGTGGTGGGGTACAGCCCCCAGTGAAATCAGAGGTGAGAGCACAAAGCAATACAGTAGGCAGACTCTGGTTTTTTGGGGGGAGATGCTCGAGAATATCCGGGTGGACTCCTGAGGCTCGATCCCGCATTTGCTTATGCCGAGCCTCCTTCCTCATGACCTTTGTCCAGGGTGGAATGCCTCCCCGGCTCCCGGCACATGATCAGTGCATGCTCAGTCACGATATCAGTGCCTGCTCAGCCACGTGATCACTGATGGCACAGTCACGTGATCAGCGCCTCTCAGTCACGTGATCACCGTATGATAAACACGTGATCAGTGAACGACCAGCCACGTGATCACTGCATGTGCAGTCAGGTGGTCAGTTCCTGATCAGCCACCTGATCAGTGCGTGCACAGTCCCCTGATCAGCGCCTGTCAGTCACTGATCACTGCCTGATAAACACGTGATCAGTGCCCGAACAGCCACGTCATCAGTGCATGCGCAGTCACGTGATCAGTGCATGATAGCCACGTGATCAGTGCGTGCACAGTTCCATGATCAGTGCCTGTCAGTCACTGATCATTGCCTGATAAACACGTGATCAGTGCATGATGAGCCATGTGATCAGTGCCTGATGAGCCACGTCATCAGTGCATGCGCAGTCACGTCATCAGTGCATGATAGCCACGTGATCAGTGCATGCTCAGTCACGTGATCTGTACTTGATCAGCCACGTGATCAGTGCATGATGAGCCATGTGATCAGTGCCTGATCAGCCACGTCATCAGTGCATGCGCAGTCACGTCATCAGTGCATGATAGCCACGTGATCAGTGCATGCTCAGTCACGTGATCTGGACTTGATCAGCCACGTGATCAGTGCCTGCAGAGTCACGTGATCAGGGCCTGCTGAGCTGCGTGATTCCTGCCGGCTCATCTGCATGACAATTGCCAGCTGAGCTGCGTGATTCCTGCCTGGTCACGTGCTTGATTATTGCCAGTTGAGCAGCATGATTCGTCACTGCTGAGCTCCATGCTTATTGCCTGCTGATTGCGTGGTTCGTGTCTGCTCAGCTCTTTGAGTATCGCCTCCTGAGGTCCCTGTTCGGTCGCCACCTGCCGGGGACCATCCCCAACTGATCCAGGGTATTCGAAGGAGAGATGGCCTAGGCGACTATTTATATGCTAATCAGAGATGTCAAGAATAATAGTATGAGGAGAGCTCAGTAGGAAAATTCGGTGGAGAAAAGAGACTGAGTAGCTTGGTTTACGCGGAAGACCAATCAAACTTCAAGGCAAGAAGTTTGCACCACTTACGTAGGCTGCAGGTGCCCTCTCAAATAGCGAAAGGTGCCTCACCTTAGACACCTTCTCGAGTGGGTCTTAGCAGCCCAGGCATTATTAGTAAGCGTGGTGGGTTCCGCGCTCCAGATGGAGACTCAGCTGGAAGTTAAAGGGAAGAATGACAAGGAACTTTATGAATTGGAGCTGTAAGTTAACTCTTTGACAGAGAGAGCGAGATGGTGGTGGGGGACAGCCCCCAGTGAAATCAGAGGTGAGAGCACAAAGCAATACAGTAGGCAGACTCTGGTTTTATGGGGGGGGAGATGCTCGAGAATATCCGGGTGGACTCCTGAGGCTCAATCCCGCATTTGCTTATGCCGAGCCTCCTTCCTCATGACCTTTGTCCAGGGTGGAATGCCTCCCCGGCTCCCGGCACATGATCAGTGCATGCTCAGTCACGATATCAGTGCCTGCTCAGCCACGTGATCACTGACGGCACAGTCACGTGATCAGCGCCTCTCAGTCACGTGATCACCGTATGATAAACACGTGATCAGTGAACGACCAGCCACGTGGTCACTGCATGCGCAGTCAGGTGGTCAGTTCCTGATCAGCCACCTGATCAGTGCGTGCACAGTCCCCTGATCAGCGCCTGTCAGTCACTGATCACTGCCTGATAAACACGTGATCAGTGCCCGAACAGCCACGTCATCAGTGCATGCGCAGTCACGTGATCAGTGCATGATAGCCACGTGATCAGTGCGTGCACAGTCCCATGATCAGCGCCTGTCAGTCACTGATCATTGCCTGATAAACACGTGATCAGTGCATGATGAGCCATGTGATCAGTGCCTGATCAGCCACGTCATCAGTGCATGCGCAGTCACGTCATCAGTGCATGATAGCCACGTGATCAGTGCATGCTCAGTCACGTGATCTGGACTTGATCAGCCACGTGATCAGTGCCTGCAGAGTCACGTGATCAGGGCCTGCTGAGCTGTGTGATTCCTGCCGGCTCATCTGCATGACAATTGCCAGCTGAGCTGCGTGATTCCTGCCTGGTCATGTGCTTGATTATTGCCAGTTGAGCAGCATGATTCGTCACTGCTGAGCTCCATGCTTATTGCCTGCTGATTGCGTGGCTCGTGTTTGCTCAGCTCTTTGAGTATTGCCTCCTGAGGTCCCTGTTCGGTCGCCACCTGCCGGGGACCAGCCCCAACTGATCCAGGGTATTCGAAGGAGAGATGGCCTAGGCGACTATTTATATGCTAATCAGAGGTGTCAAGAATAATAGTATGAGGAGAGCTCAGTAGGAAAATTCGGTGGAGAAAAGAGACTGAGTAGCTTGGTTTACGCGGAAGACCAATCAAACTTCAAGACAAGAAGTTTGCACCACTTACGTAGGCTGCAGGCGCCCTCTCGAATAGCGAAAGGTGCCTCACCTTAGACACCTTCTCGAGTGGGTCTTAGCAGCCCAGGCATTATTAGTAAGCGTGGTGGGTTCCGCGCTCCAGATGGAGACTCAGCTGGAAGTTAAAGGGAAGAATGACAAGGAACTTTATGAATTGGAGCTGTAAGTTAACTCTTTGACAGAGAGAGCGAGATGGTGGTGGGGGACAGCCCCCAGTGAAATCAGAGGTGAGAGCACAAAGCAATACAGTAGGCAGACTCTGGTTTTTTTGGGGGGGAGATGCTCGAGAATATCCGGGTGGACTCCTGAGGCTCGATCCCGCATTTGCTTATGCCGAGCCTCCTTACTCATGACCTTTGTCCAGGGTGGAATGCCTCCCCGGCTCTCGGCACATGATCAGTGCATGCTCAGTCACGATATCAGTGCCTGCTCAGCCACGTGATCACTGACGGCACATTCACGTGATCAGCGCCTCTCAGTCACGTGATCACCGTATGATAAACACGTGATCAGTTAACGACCAGCCACGTGATCACTGCATGCGCAGTCAGGTGGTCAGTTCCTGATCAGCCACCTGATCAGTGCGTGCACAGTCCCCTGATCAGCGCCTGTCAGTCACTGATCACTGCCTGATAAACACGTGATCAGTGCCCGAACAGCCACGTCATCAGTGCATGCGCAGTCACGTGATCAGTGCATGATAGCCACGTGATCAGTGCGTGCACAGTTCCATGATCAGTGCCTGTCAGTCACTGATCATTGCCTGATAAACACGTGATCAGTGCATGATGAGCCATGTGATCAGTGCCTGATGAGCCACGTCATCAGTGCATGCGCAGTCACGTCATCAGTGCATGATAGCCACGTGATCAGTGCATGCTCAGTCTCGTGATCTGTACTTGATCAGCCACGTGATCAGTGCATGATGAGCCATGTGATCAGTGCCTGATCAGCCACGTCATCAGTGCATGCGCAGTCACGTCATCAGTGCATGATAGCCACGTGATCAGTGCATGCTCAGTCACGTGATCTGGACTTGATCAGCCACGTGATCAGTGCCTGCAGAGTCACGTGATCAGGGCCTGCTGAGCTGCGTGATTCCTGCCGGCTCATCTGCATGACAATTGCCAGCTGAGCTGCGTGATTCCTGCCTGGTCACGTGCTTGATTATTGCCAGTTGAGCAGCATGATTCGTCACTGCTGAGCTCCATGCTTATTGCCTGCTGATTGCGTGGTTCGTGTCTGCTCAGCTCTTTGAGTATCGCCTCCTGAGGTCCCTGTTCGGTCGCCACCTGCCGGGGACCAGCCCCAACTGATCCAGGGTATTCGAAGGAGAGATGGCCTAGGCGACTATTTATATGCTAATCAGAGATGTCAAGAATAATAGTATGAGGAGAGCTCAGTAGGAAAATTCGGTGGAGAAAAGAGACTGAGTAGCTTGGTTTACGCGGAAGACCAATCAAACTTCAAGACAAGAAGTTTGCACCACTTACGTAGGCTGCAGGTGCCCTCTCGAATAGCGAAAGGTGCCTCACCTTAGACACCTTCTCGAGTGGGTCTTAGCAGCCCAGGCATTATTAGTAAGCGTGGTGGGTTCCGCGCTCCAGATGGAGACTCAGCTGGAAGTTAAAGGGAAGAATGACAAGGAACTTTATGAATTGGAGCTATAAGTTAACTCTTTGACAGAGAGAGCGAGATGGTGGTGGGGGACAGCCCCCAGTGAAATCAGAGGTGAGAGCACAAAGCAATACAGTAGGCAGACTCTGGTTTTTTGGGGGGGGAGATGCTCGAGAATATCCGGGTGGACTCCTGAGGCTCAATCCCGCATTTGCTTATGCCGAGCCTCCTTCCTCATGACCTTTGTCCAGGGTGGAATGCCTCCCCGGCTCCCGGCACATGATCAGTGCATGCTCAGTCACGATATCAGTGCCTGCTCAGCCACGTGATCACTGATGGCACAGTCACGTGATCAGCGCCTCTCAGTCACGTGATCACCGTATGATAAACACGTGATCAGTGAACGACCAGCCACGTGATCACTGCATGTGCAGTCAGGTGGTCAGTTCCTGATCAGCCACCTGATCAGTGCGTGCACAGTCCCCTGATCAGCGCCTGTCAGTCACTGATCACTGCCTGATAAACACGTGATCAGTGCCCGAACAGCCACGTCATCAGTGCATGCGCAGTCACGTGATCAGTGCATGATAGCCACGTGATCAGTGCGTGCACAGTTCCATGATCAGTGCCTGTCAGTCACTGATCATTGCCTGATAAACACGTGTTCAGTGCATGATGAGCCATGTGATCAGTGCCTGATGAGCCACGTCATCAGTGCATGCGCAGTCACGTCATCAGTGCATGATAGCCACGTGATCAGTGCATGCTCAGTCACGTGATCTGTACTTGATCAGCCACGTGATCAGTGCATGATGAGCCATGTGATCAGTGCCTGATCAGCCACGTCATCAGTGCATGCGCAGTCACGTCATCAGTGCATGATAGCCACGTGATCAGTGCATGCTCAGTCACGTGATCTGGACTTGATCAGCCACGTGATCAGTGCCTGCAGAGTCACGTGATCAGGGCCTGCTGAGCTGCGTGATTCCTGCCGGCTCATCTGCATGACAATTGCCAGCTGAGCTGCGTGATTCCTGCCTGGTCACGTGCTTGATTATTGCCAGTTGAGCAGCATGATTCGTCACTGCTGAGCTCCATGCTTATTGCCTGCTGATTGCGTGGTTCGTGTCTGCTCAGCTCTTTGAGTATCGCCTCCTGAGGTCCCTGTTCGGTCGCCACCTGCCGGGGACCAGCCCCAACTGATCCAGGGTATTCGAAGGAGAGATGGCCTAGGCGACTATTTATATGCTAATCAGAGATGTCAAGAATAATAGTATGAGGAGAGCTCAGTAGGAAAATTCGGTGGAGAAAAGAGACTGAGTAGCTTGGTTTACGCGGAAGACCAATCAAACTTCAAGACAAGAAGTTTGCACCACTTACGTAGGCTGCAGGTGCCCTCTCGAATAGCGAAAAGTGCCTCACCTTAGACACCTTCTCGAGTGGGTCTTAGCAGCCCAGGCATTATTAGTAAGCGTGGTGGGTTCCGCGCTCCAGATGGAGACTCAGCTGGAAGTTAAAGGGAAGAATGACAAGGAACTTTATGAATTGGAGCTGTAAGTTAACTCTTTGACAGAGAGAGCGAGATGGTGGTGGGGGACAGCCCCCAGTGAAATCAGAGGTGAGAGCACAAAGCAATACAGTAGGCAGACTCTGGTTTTTTGGGGGGGGAGATGCTCGAGAATATCCGGGTGGACTCCTGAGGCTCGATCCCGCATTTGCTTATGCCGAGCCTCCTTCCTCATGACCTTTGTCCAGGGTGGAATGCCTCCCCGGCTCCCGGCACATGATCAGTGCATGCTCAGTCACGATATCAGTGCCTGCTCAGCCACGTGATCACTGATGGCACAGTCACGTGATCAGCCCCTCTCAGTCACGTGATCACCGTATGATAAACACGTGATCAGTGAACGACCAGCCACGTGATCACTGCATGTGCAGGCAGGTGGTCAGTTCCTGATCAGCCACCTGATCAGTGCGTGCACAGTCCCCTGATCAGCGCCTGTCAGTCACTGATCACTGCCTGATAAACACGTGATCAGTGCCCGAACAGCCACGTCATCAGTGCATGCGCAGTCACGTGATCAGTGCATGATAGCCACGTGATCAGTGCGTGCACAGTTCCATGATCAGTGCCTGTCAGTCACTGATCATTGCCTGATAAACACGTGATCAGTGCATGATGAGCCATGTGATCAGTGCCTGATGAGCCACGTCATCAGTGCATGCGCAGTCACGTCATCAGTGCATGATAGCCACGTGATCAGTGCATGCTCAGTCACGTGATCTGTACTTGATCAGCCACGTGATCAGTGCATGATGAGCCATGTGATCAGTGCCTGATCAGCCACGTCATCAGTGCATGCGCAGTCACGTCATCAGTGCATGATAGCCACGTGATCAGTGCATGCTCAGTCACGTGATCTGGACTTGATCAGCCACGTGATCAGTGCCTGCAGAGTCACGTGATCAGGGTCTGCTGAGCTGCGTGATTCCTGTCGGCTCATCTGCTTGACAATTGCCAGCTGAGCTGCGTGATTCCTGCCTGGTCACGTGCTTGATTATTGCCAGTTGAGCAGCATGATTCGTCACTGCTGAGCTCCATGCTTATTGCCTGCTGATTGCGTGGTTCGTGTCTGCTCAGCTCTTTGAGCATTGCCTCCTGAGGTCCCTGTTCGGTCGCCACCTGCCGGGGACCAGCCCCAACTGATCCAGGGTATTCGAAGGAGAGATGGCCTAGGCGACTATTTATATGCTAATCAGAGATGTCAAGAATAATAGTATGAGGAGAGCTCAGTAGGAAAATTCGGTGGAGAAAAGAGACTGAGTAGCTTGGTTTACGCGGAAGACCAATCAAACTTCAAGACAAGAAGTTTGCACCACTTACGTAGGCCGCAGGCGCCCTCTCGAATAGCGAAAGGTGCCTCACCCTAGACACCTTCTCGAGTGGGTCTTAGCAGCCCAGGCATTATTAGTAAGCGTGGTGGGTTCCGTGCTCCAGATGGAGACTCAGCTGGAAGTTAAAGGGAAGAATGACAAGGAACTTTATGAATTGGAGCTGTAAGTTAACTCTTTGACAGAGAGAGCGAGATGGTGGTGGGGGACAGCCCCCAGTGAAATCAGAGTTGAGAGCACAAAGCAATACAGTAGGCAGACTCTGGTTTTTTGGGGGGAGATGCTCGAGGATATCCGGGTGGACTCCTGAGGCTCCATCCCGCATTTGCGTATGCCGAGCCTCCTTCCTCATGACCTTTGTCCAGAGTGGAATGCCTCCCCGGCTCCCGGCACATGATCAGTGCATGCTCAGTCACGATATCAGTGCCTGCTCAGCCACGTGATCACTGACGGCACAGTCACGTGATCAGCGCCTCTCAGTCACGTGATCACCGTATGATAAACACGTGATCAGTGAACGACCAGCCACGTGATCACTGCATGCGCAGTCAGGTGGTCAGTTCCTGATCAGCCACCTGATCAGTGCGTGCACAGTCCGATGATCAGCGCCTGTCAGTCACTGATCATTGCCTGATAAACACGTGATCAGTGCATGATGAACCATGTGATCTGGACTTGATCAGCCACGTGATCAGTGCCTGCAGAGTCACGTGATCAGGGCCTGCTGAGCTGCGTGATTCCTGCCGGCTCATCTGCATGACAATTGCCATCTGAGCTGCCTGATTCCTGTCGGCTCATCTGCTTGACAATTGCCAGCTGAGCTGCGTGATTCCTGCCTGGTCACGTGCTTGATTATTGCCAGTTGAGCAGCATGATTCGTCACTGCTGAGCTCCATGCTTATTGCCTGCTGATTGCGTGGTTCGTGTCTGCTCAGCTCTTTGAGTATTGCCTCCTGAGGTCCCTGTTCGGTCGCCACCTGCCGGGGACCAGCCCCAACTGATCCAGGGTATTCGAAGGAGAGATGGCCTAGGCGACTATTTATATGCTAATCAGAGATGTCAAGAATAATAGTATGAGGAGAGCTCAGTAGGAAAATTCGGTGGAGAAAAGAGACTGAGTAGCTTGGTTTACGCGGAAGACCAATCAAACTTCAAGACAAGAAGTTTGCACCACTTACGTAGGCCGCAGGCGCCCTCTCGAATAGCGAAAGTTGCCTCACCCTAGACACCTTCTCGAGTGGGTCTTAGCAGCCCAGGCATAATTAGTAAGCATGGTGGGTTCCGCGCTCCAGATGGAGACTCAGCTGGAAGTTAAAGGGAAGAATGACAAGGAACTTTATGAATTGGAGCTGTAAGTTAACTCTTTGACAGAGAGAGCGAGATGGTGGTGGGGGACAGCCCCCAGTGAAATCAGAGGTGAGAGCACAAAGCAATACAGTAGGCAGACTCTGGTTTTTTGCGGGGGGAGATGCTCGAGAATATCCGGGTGGACTCCTGAGGCTCGATCCCGCATTTGCTTATGCCGAGCCTCCTTCCTCATGACCTTTGTCCAGGGTGGAATGCCTCCCCGGCTCCCGGCACATGATCAGTGCATGCTCAGTCACGGTATCAGTGCCTGCTCAGCCACGTGATCACTGACGGCACAGTCACGTGATCAGCGCCTCTCAGTCACGTGATCACCGTATGATAAACACGTGATCAGTGCACGACCAGCCACTTGATTACTGCATGCGCAGTCAGGTGGTCAGTTCCTGATCAGCCACCTGATCAGTGCGTGCACAGTCCCCTGATCAGCGCCTGTCAGTCACTGATCACTGCCTGATAAACACGTGATCAGTGCCCGAACAGCCACGTCATCAGTGCATGCGCAGTCACGTGATCAGTGCATGATAGCCACGTGATCAGTGCGTGCACAGTCCCATGATCAGTGCCTGTCAGTCACTGATCATTGCCTGATAAACACGTGATCAGTGCATGATGAGCCATGTGATCAGTGCCCGATCAGCCACGTCATCAGTGCATGCGCAGTCACGTCATCAGTGCATGATAGCAACGTGATCAGTGCATGCTCAGTCACGTGATCTGGACTTGATCAGCCACGTGATCAGTGCATGATGAGCCATGTGATCAGTGCCTGATGAGCCACGTCATCAGTGCATGCGCAGTCACGTCATCAGTGCATGATAGCCACGTGATCAGTGCATGCTCAGTCACGTGATCTGGACTTGATCAGCCACGTGATCAGTGCCTGCAGAGTCACGTGATCAGGGTCTGCTGAGCTGCGTGATTCCTGTCGGCTCATCTGCTTGACAATTTCCAGCTGAGCTGCGTGATTCCTGCCTGGTCACGTGCTTGATTATTGCCAGTTGAGCAGCATGATTCGTCACTGCTGAGCTCCATGCTTATTGCCTGCTGATTGCGTGGTTCGTGTCTGCTCAGCTCTTTGAGCATTGCCTCCTGAGGTCCCTGTTCGGTCGCCACCTGCCGGGGACCAGCCCCAACTGATCCAGGGTATTCGAAGGAGAGATGGCCTAGGCGACTATTTATATGCTAATCAGAGATGTCAAGAATAATAGTATGAGGAGAGCTCAGTAGGAAAATTCGGTGGAGAAAAGAGACTGAGTAGCTTGGTTTACGCGGAAGACCAATCAAACTTCAAGACAAGAAGTTTGCACCACTTACGTAGGCCGCAGGCGCCCTCTCGAATAGCGAAAGGTGCCTCACCCTAGACACCTTCTCGAGTGGGTCTTAGCAGCCCAGGCATTATTAGTAAGCGTGGTGGGTTCCGTGCTCCAGATGGAGACTCAGCTGGAAGTTAAAGGGAAGAATGACAAGGAACTTTATGAATTGGAGCTGTAAGTTAACTCTTTGACAGAGAGAGCGAGATGGTGGTGGGGGACAGCCCCCAGTGAAATCAGAGTTGAGAGCACAAAGCAATACAGTAGGCAGACTCTGGTTTTTTGGGGGGGAGATGCTCGAGGATATCCGGGTGGACTCCTGAGGCTCCATCCCGCATTTGCGTATGCCGAGCCTCCTTCCTCATGACCTTTGTCCAGAGTGGAATGCCTCCCCGGCTCCCGGCACATGATCAGTGCATGCTCAGTCACGATATCAGTGCCTGCTCAGCCACGTAATCAGTGCATGATCAGCCACGTGATCAGTGCATGATCAATTACGTGATCTGTGCATGGTCACTCACGGGACCAGTACATGGTAGCTACATGATCATTGCATAATCAGCCATGTGATCAGTGCATGATCAATTACGTGATCAGTGCATGATCAGTTACATGAGCAGTGTATGATCAGCCATGTGATCAGTGCATGGTCAGACACGTGAACATTATATGATCAGCCACGTGATCAGTGCATGATTATTCACGTGCTCAGTGCATGATCAGTCACGTGACCAGTACATGGTAGCTACGTGATCATTGCATGATCAGCCACGTGATCAGTGCATGATAGCCACGGGAACAGTGCATGATCAGTCATATGATACGTGTGTGATCAGCCACGTGATCAGTGCATGATATCCATGTGATCAGTGAATGATAGCCACGTGATTAGTGCACGATAGCCACCTGATCAGTGCATGATCAGTCACGTGATACGTGTGTGATCAGCCACGTGATCAGTGCATGATGAGTCAGGTGGTCAGTGCAGGATTAATTACGTGATCAGTGCATGATCAGTCACGTGACCAGTACATGGTTGCTACGTGATCATTGCATGATCAGCCACGTGAGCAGGGCATGATCAGTCACGTGATCAGTACATGATCAGTCAACTGAACAGTGCATGATCATTTACGTGATCTGAACATGATCAGTCACATGACCAGTATATGGTAGCTACGTGAACATTGCATGACCAGCCAGGTGAGAAGTGCATGATAGCCACGTGATGTGTGCATGATCAGTTACGGGAGCAGAGTATGATCACCCACGTGATCAGTGCATGAGTGCCACGTGATCAGTGCATGATCAGCCACGTGATCAGTGCATGATCAGTCACGTGATCAGTGCATGATCAGCCACGTGATCAGTGCATGAGGAGGCACGTGATCAGTATGACCAGCCAAGTGATCAGTGCATGATAGCCACGTGATCAGTGCATGATCAGTCACGTGATCAGTGCATGATAAGTCACGTGATCAGTGTATGATCAGCCACGTGATCAGTGCATGATCAGCCACATGACCAGTGCATGATCAATTACGTGATCAGTGCATGATCAGTCACGTGACCAGTACATGGTAGCTACGTGATCATTGCATGATCAGCCAGGTGAGCATTGCATGACAGCCACGTGATCAGTGCATGATCAGCCACGTGATCAGTGCATAATCAGTCATGTGATCAGTGCATGGTCAGTCACGTGATCAGAGCATGATCATCCACGTGATCAGTGCATGTGAGTCATGTAGTCAATGCATGATAGTGTCGTAATCAGTGCTCGATCAGTCCCGTGATGAGTGTAAGATAAGCCAAGTGATCAGTGCAAGATAGCTACGTGATCAGTGCATGATCAGTCACATGATCAGTGCATGATCAGCCACGTCATCAGTGCATGATAGCGACGTGAGCAGTGCATACAATTACGTGATCTGTACATGCGCAATCATGTGATCAGTGCATGAGAGCCACGTGATCAGTGCATGATCATTCACGTGATAGGTGTGTGATCAGCGACGTGAACAGTGCATGCTCAGTCACGTGTTCAGGGCCTGCTGAGCTGCGTGATTAATGTCTGCTCATCTGCTTGACAATTGCCAGCTGCGCTGTACGATTCCTGTCTGTCATCTCCTTGACAATTGCCACCTGTGCTGCATAATTCCTGCCTGCTCATCTACTTGATTATTGCCAGCTGAGCAGCATGATTTCTCAGAGCTGAGTTCCATGATTATAGCCTGCTGACTGATTCCTGCCTACTCAGCTCTATGTTCATTGCCTCCAGATGCACATGATCAGTGTGTGACACCAAACATGATCAGCACATGATCAGTCACATAGTGAATGCATGATAAGCCAGGTGATCAGTGCATGATCAATTATGTGATCAGTGCATGATCAGTCATGTGACCAGTACATGGTAGCTGCGTGATCACTGCATGATCAGCCACGTGAGCAGTGCATGATAGCCACGTGATCAGTGCATGATCAGTCACGTGATCAGTGCATGATCAGTCACGTGTTCAGTGCATGATCAGCCACGTGATCAGTGCATGATCAATTACGTGATCAGTGCATGATCAGCTACGTGAGCAGTGTATGATCAGCCCCGTGATCAGTGCATGGTCAGACACGTGAACAGTGTATGATTAGCCACGTGATCATTGCATGATATCCAAGTGATCAGTGCTTGATCATCACGTGATCAGTGTATGATCAGCCAGGTGAAGAGTGCATGCTCAGTCACGTGATCAGGGCCTGCTGAGCTGCGTGATTACTGTCTGCTCATCTGCTTGACAGTTGCCAGCTGAGCTGCATGATTCCTGCCTGTCTTCTGCTTGACAATTGCCAGCTGTGCTGTGTAATTCCTGCCTGCTCAGCTGCTTGATTATTGCCAGCTGAGCAGCATGATTCCTCAGAGCTGAGTTCCATGATTATTGCCTGCTGACTGTTTGATTCGTGCCTACTCAGCTTTTTGTTTATTGCCTCCAGAGGTACATGATCAGTGTATGATAGCAAACGTGCTCAGCGCATGATCAGTAACATGGTCAGCGCCATTAAGTCACGTGATCACTACATGATAGTCCTGTGATCAGTCCATGCTCAGTCACGGTATCAGTGCATGATCAGCCACGTGATCAGTGCATGATAGCCACGTGATCATTGTCATGATAGCCACGTGATCAGTGCATGATCAGCCAGGTGATCAGTGAATGATTACTACGTGATCAGTTCATGATTAGTCACATGATCTGTGCATGACCAGGCAGGTGATCAGTGTATGATCAGCCACGTGAACAGTGCATGATAGCCACGTGATCAGTGCATGATCAGTCACCTGATGGGTGTATGATCAGTCACGTGACCGGTACATGGTAGCTACATGATCATTGCATGATCAGCCACGTGAGTAGTGCATGATAGCCACGTGATCAGTGCATGATCAGTGACGTGATCAGTGCATGATCCGTCATGTAATCTGTGCATGACCAGGCACCTGATCAGTGTATGACCAGCCATGTGATCAGTGTATGATAAGTCACGTGATCAGTGCATGATCAGTCAAGTGATCAGTGCATGATCAGTCACCTGATGGGTGTGTGATCAGTCACGTGACCGGTACATGGTAGCTACATGATCATTGCATGATCAGCCACGTGAGTAGTGCATGATAGCCACGTGATCAGTGCATGATAGCCACGTGATCAGTGCATGATCAATTACGTGATTAGTGAAAGATCAGTCACGTTACAAGTACATGGTAGCTACGTGATCATTGCATGATCAGCCACGTGATCAGTGCATGATAGCCACGTGATCAGTGCATGATAGCCACGTGATCAGTGCATGATCAGTCACGTGATACGTGTGTGATCAGCCACGTGATCCGTGCATGATATCCATGTGATCAGTGAATGATAGCCACGTGATCAGTGCATGATAACCATGTAATCAGTGCATGATCAGTCACGTGATCAGTACATGATCAGTCACGTGAACAGTGCATGATCATTTACATGATCTGTGCATGATCAGTCACGTGACCAGTATATGGTAGCTACGTGAACATTGCATGACCAGCCAGGTGAAAAGTGCATGATAGCCACCTGATGTGTGCATGATCAGTTACGTGAGCAGAATATGATCAGCCACGTGATCAGTGCATGAGTGCCACGTGATCAGTGCATGATCAGTCACGTGACAGGTGTGTGATCAGCCACGTGAACAGTGCATGTTCAGCCACGTTATCAGTGCATGATATCCACGTGATCAGTGCATGATCAGTTACGTGAACAGTGTATGATCAGCCACGTGAGCAGTGCATGGTCAGACACGTGAACAGTGTATGATCAGCCACGTGATCAGTGCATGATAGCCACGTGATCATTGCATGAGAGCCACGTGATCAGTGCATGATCAGCCAGGTGATCAGTGCATGATAGCTACGTTACCAGTGCATGATTAGTCAGGTGATCTGTGCATGACCAGGCAGGTCATCATTGTATGATCAGCCACGTGAACAGTGCATGATAGCCACGTGATCAGTGCATGATCAGTCACCTGATGGGTGTATGATCAGTCATGTGACCGGTACATGGTAGCTACATGATCATTGCATGATCAGCCACGTGAGTAGTGCATGATAGCCACGTGATCAGTGCATGATCAGTCAAGTGATCAGTGCATGATCAGTCATGTGACCAGTACATTGTAGCTGCGTGATCATTGCATGATTAGCCACGTGAGCAGTGTATTATAGCCACGTGATAAGTGCATGATCAGCCACGTGATCAGAGCATGATCAAGCACGTGATCAGTGCATGAGCAGCCACGTGATCAGTGCACGACCAGGCACGTGATAAGTGTATGACCAGCCAAGTGATCAGTGCATGATAGCCACGTGATCAGTGCATGATCAATCACGTGATTAGTGCATGATCAGTTACATGACCAGAGTATGATCAGCCACGTGATCAGTGCATAATCAGCCACATGATCAGTGCATGATCAATTACGTGATCAGTGCATGATCAGTCACGTGACCAGTACATGGTAGCTAAATGATCATTGCATGATCAGCCATGTGATCAGTGCATGACAGCCACGGGATCAGTGCATGATCAGTCACGTGATCAGTGCATGATCAGTCACGTGATCAGTGCAAGGTCAGCCACGTTATCAGAGCATGATCAATTACGTGATCAATGCATGATCAGTCACGTGACCAGTACATGGTAGCTGCGTGATCATTGCATGATCAGCCACGTGATCAGTGCATGATAGCCACGTGATGAGTGCATGATAGCCACGTGATCAGTGCATGATAAGTCACGTGATACGTGTGTGGTCAGCCACGTGATCAGTGCATGATATCCACGAGATCAGTGCAGGGTAGCCACGTGATCACTTCATCATTAGTCACGTGATCTGTACATGATCAGTCACGTAATACGTGTGTGATCAGCCACGTGATCAGTGCGAGCTGAGCCACTCGATCAGTGCAGGATCAATTACGTGAACAGTGCATGATCAGTCACATGACCAGTACATGGTAGCTACGGGACCATTGCATGATCAGCCACGTGATCAGTGCATGATAGCCACGTGATCAGTGCATGATCGTCACGTGATCAGTGCATGATAGTCACGTGATCAGTGCATCATCAGTCACGTGATATGTGTGTGATCAGCCACGTGATCAATGCATGATATCAGTGCATTATAGCCACGTGATCAGTGCATGATAGCCACGTGATCAGTGCATGATCACTCACGTGTTACGTGTGTGATCAGCCACGTGATCAGTGCATGATATCCACGTGATCAGTGCTTGATAGCCATGGGATCAGTGCATGTGGGCCTCATGATCAGTGCATGATCAGTCACGTGATACGTGTGTGATGAGCCACCGGATGAATGCGTGATGAGCCATGTGATCAGTGCAGGATCAATTACGTGATCAGTGCATGATCAGTCACATGACCAGTACATGGTTGCTACGTGATCATTGGGTGATCAGCCACGTGATCAGTGCATGATAGCCAGGTGATCAGTGCATGATAGCCACGTGATCAGTGCATGAGAGCCACGTGATCAGTGCATGATAGCCACGTGATCAGTGCATGATAGCCACATGATCAGTGCATAATGAGCCACGTGATCAGTGCAGGATCAATTACGTGATCAGTGCATGATCAGTCACGTGACCAGTACATGGTTGCTACGTGATCCTTGCATGATCAGCCATGTTAGCAGAGCATGATAGCCACGTGATCAGTGCATGATCAGTCACGTAATCAGTGCATTATATGTCACATGACAGGTGTGTGATCAGCCAGGTGATCATTTCATGATAGCTATGTGATCAGTTCATGATTTGTCACGTGATCTGTTCATGACCAGGCAGGTGATCAGAGTATGATCAGCGACGTGATCAGTGCATGATCCGTCGCCTAATGGGTGTATGATCTGTCACCTGACCGGTACATGGTAGCTACATGATCATTGCATGATCAGCCACGTGAGTAGTGCATGATAGCCACGTGATCAGTGCATGATCAGTCACGTGTTCAGTGCATGATCAGTCATGTAATCTGTGCATGACCAGGCACGTGATCAGTGTATGACCAGCCAAGTGATTAATGCATGATAGCCACGTGATCAGTGTATGATCAGTCACGTGATCAGTGCATGATCAGTCACGTGACCCTTGGATGATCAGCCACGTGATCAGTGCATGATCAGCCACATGATCAGTGCATGATCAATTACGTGATCAGTGCATGATCAGTCACGTGACCAGTGTATGGTAGCTAGGTGATCATTGCGTGATCAGCCACATGAGCCGTGCATGATAGCCACGAGATCAGTGCATGATACGTCACGTGATCAGTGCATGATCACTCACGTGAACAGTGCATGATAAGTCAACTGATCAGTGCATGATCAATTACGTGATCAGTGCATGATCACTCACGTGACCAGTACATGGTAGCTACGTGATCATTGCATGAACAGCCGCGTGAGAAGTGCATGATAGCCACGTGATCAGTGCATGATCAGTCACGTGATCAGTGCATGATCAGCCACGTGATCAGTGTATGATCAGCCAAATGATCAGTGCATGATCAATTACGTGATCAGTGCATGATCAGCCACGTGATCAGTGAATGATGAGTCACGTGATCAGTGCATGGTCAGTCACGTGATCAGTGCATGATTATCCACGTGGTCAGTGCACGCGGAGTCATGTAGACAATGCATGATAGCGCCGTGATCAGTGCACGATCAGTCCCGTGATGAGTGTATGATCAGCGAAGTGATCAGTGCAAGATAGCTACGTGATCAATGCATGATCAGCCATGTGAGCAGTGCATGATAGCCACGTGATCAGTGCATGAGCAGTCACGTGTTCAGTGCATGATCAGCCACGTGATCAGTGCATGATCAATTACGTGATCTGTGCATGGTCACTCACGGGACCAGTACATGGTAGCTACATGATCATTGCATGATCAGCCACGTGATCAGTGCATGATCAATTACGTGATCAGTGCATGATCAGTTACATGAGCAGTGTATGATCAGCCATGTGATCAGTGCATGGTCAGACACGTGAACAATGTATGATCAGCCACGTGATCAGTGCATGATTATTCACGTGCTCAGTGCATGATCAATTACGTGATCAGTGCATGATCAGTCACGTGACCAGTACATGGTAGCTACGTGATCATTGCATGATCAGCCACGTGATCAGTCCATGATAGCCACGGGAACAGTGCATGATCAGTCATGTGATAGTGTGTGATCAGCCACGTGATCAGTGCATGATAGCCACAGGATCAGTGCATGATAGCCACCTGATAAGTGCATGATCAGTCACGTGACACGTGTGTGATCAGCCACGTGATCAGTGCATGATGAGTCAGGTGGTCAGTGCAGGATTAATTACGTGATCAGTGCATGATTAGTCACGTGACCAGTACATGGTTGCTACGTGATCATTACAGGATCAGCCACGTGAGCAGTGCATGACCAGTCACGTGATCAGTACATGATCAGTCAACTGAACAGTGCATGATCATTTACATGATCTGAGCATGATCAGTCACATGACCAGTATATGGTAGCTACGTGAACATTACATGACCAGCCAGGTGAGAAGTGCATGATAGCCACGTGATGTGTGCATGATCAGTTACGGGAGCAGAGTATGATCAGCCACGTGATCAGTGCATGAGTGCCACGTGATCAGTGCATGATCAGTCACGTGACAGTTGTGTGGTAAGCCACGTGAACAGTGCATGATCAGCCACGTGATCAGTGCATGATATTCACGTGATCAGTGCATGATCAGTTACTTGAACAGTGTATGATCAGCCACGTGAGCAGTGCATGGTCAGACACGTGAACAGTGTATGATCAAACACGTGATCAGTGCATGATATCCACGTGATCAGTGCATGATGAGTCTCGTGAACAGTGCATGATCAGTCACGTGATCAGTGCATGATCAGCCACATGATCAGTGCATGATCAGTCACGTGATCAGTGCATGATCAGCCACGTGATCAGTGCATGACGAGGCACGTGATCAGTATGACCAGCCAAGTGATCAGTGCATGATAGCCACGTGATCAGTGCATGATCAGTCACGTGATCAGTGCATGATCAGTCACGTGATCAGTGTATGATCAGCCACGTGATCAGTGCATGATCAGCCACATGACCAGTGCATGATCAATTACGTGATCAGTGCATGATCAGTCACGTGACCAGTACATGGTAGCTACGTGATCATTGCATAATCAGCCAGGTGAGCAGTGCATGATAGCCACGTGATCAGTGCATGATCAGCCACGTGATCAGTGCATAATCAGTCACGTGATCAGTGCATGGTGAGTCACGTGATCAGAGCATGATCATCCACGTGATCAGTGCATGTGGAGTCATGTAGTCAATGCATGATAGCGCCGTAATCAGTGCTCGATCAGTCCCGTGATGAGTGTAAGATCAGCCAAGTGATCAGTGCAAGATAGCTACGTGATCAGTGCATGATCAGTCATATGATCAGTGCATGATCAGCCACGTCATCAGTGCATGATAGCAACGTGAGCAGTGCATACAATTACGTGATCAGTACATGGGCAATCATGTGATCAGTGCATGAGAGCCACGTGATCAGTGCATGATCATTCACGTGATAGGTGTGTGATCAGCGACGTGAACAGTGCATGCTCAGTCACATGTTCAGGGCCTGCTGAGCTGCGTGATTACTGTCTGCTCATCTGCTTGACAATTGCCAGCTGAGCTGTACGATTCCTGTCTGTCATCTCCTTGACAATTGCCACCTGTGCTGCATAATTCCTGCCTGCTCAGCTGCTTGATTATTGCCAGCTGAGCAGCATGATTCCTCACAGCTGAGTTCCATGATTATTGCCTGCTGACTGTTTGATTCCTGCCTACTCAGCTCTTTATTTATTGCCTCCAGAGGCACATGATCAGTGTATGATAGCAAACATGCTCAGCGCATGATCAGTCAGATGGTCAGCGCCATTAAGTCACGTGATCACTACATGATAGTCATGTGATCAGTCCATGCTCAGTCACGGTATCAGTGCATGATCAGCCACGTGATCAGTGCATGATACCACGTGATCATTGCAGGATAGCCACGTGATCAGTGCATGACCAGGCAGGTGATCAGTGTATGATCAGCCACATGAACAGTGCATGATAGCCAGGTGATCAGTGCATGATCAGTCACCTGATGGGTGTATGATCAGTCACGTGACCGGTACATGGTAGCTACATGATCATTGCATGATCAGCCACGTGAGTAGTGCATGATAGCCACGTGATCAGTGCATGATCAGTGACGTGATCAGTGCATGATCTGTCATGTAATCTGTGCATGACCAGGCACGTGATCAGTGAATGACCAGCCATGTGATCAGTGCATGATAGCCACGTGATCAGTGCATGATCAGTCACGTGATCAGTGGATGATCAGTCACGTGAACAGTGCATGATAGCCACGTGATCAGTGAATGATTAGTCATGTTATACGTGTGTGATCAGCCACGTGATCAGTGCATGATATCCACGTGATCAGTGAATGATAGCCACCTGATTAGGCATTGATAGCCACGTGATCAGTGCATGATCAGTCACGTGATACGTGCGTGATCAGCCACGTGATCAGTGCATGATGAGTCAGGTGATCAGTGCAGGATTAATTACGTAATCAGTGCATGATCAGGCACGTGACCAGTATATGGTAGCTATGTGAACATTGCATGAACAGCCAGGTGAGAAGTGCATGATAGCCACCTGATGTGTGCATGATCAGTTACGTGAGCAGAGTATGATCAGCCAGGTGATCAGTGCATGAGTGCCACGTGATCAGTGCATGATCAGTCACGTGACAGGTGTGTGATAAACCACGTGAACAGTGCATGTTCAACCACGTGATCAGTTCATGATATCCACGTGATCAGTGCATTATATCCACGTGATCAATGCATGATCAGTCTCGTGAACAGTGCATGATCAGTCACGTAATCAGTGTATGATCAGCCACGTGACCAGTGCATGATATCCACGTGATCAGTGCAGGATGAGTCTCGTGAAGAGTGCATGATCAGTCACGTGATCAGTGTATGATCAGCCACTTGATCAGTGCATGATAAATGACGTGATCAGTGCATGATCAGTCATGTGACCAGTACATGGTAGCTATGTGAACATTGTATGATCAGCCACGTAAGCAGTGCATGATAGACACGTGATCAGTGCATGATCAATCACGTGATCAGAACATGATCAGTCACGTGATCAGTGCATGATCAATTATGTTACCATTGCATGATCAGTCACGTGTCCAGTACATGTAAGCTACGTGATCATTGCAGGATCAGCCATGTGAGCACTGCATTATAGACACGTGATCAGTGCATGATCAGCTACGTGAGCAGTGTATGATCAGCCACATGACCAGCGCATGCTCAGACTCGTGAACAGTGTATGATCAGCCACGTGATCAGTGCATGATCAGTTACGTGAGCAGTGTATGATCAGCAACGTGATCAGTGCATGATTAGTCACGTGATCTGTGCATGACAGGCACGTAATCAGTGCATGATATCCACGTGATCAGTGAATTATAGCCACGTGATAAGTTCATGATTAATCACGTGATCTGTGCATGACCAGGCACGTGAAAAGTGTATGATCAGCCACGTACTCAGGGCATTATAGCTCGTGATCAGTGCATGATCAGTCAAGTGATCAGTGCGTGAACAGTCACGTGATCAGTGCATGATGAGCCACGTGATCAGTGCTGGATAAATTACATGATCAGTGCATGATCAGTCAGGTGACCAGTACATGGTTGCTACGTGATCATTGCATGATCACCCACGTGAGGAAAGCATGATCAGCCACATGATCAGTGCATGACCAGGCACATGATCAGTGTATGACCAGCCAAATTATAAGTGCATGATAGCCACCTGATCAGTGCATGATCAGTCACGTGATCAGTGCATGGTCAGTCACGTGATCAGTGCATGATCAGTCAGGTGACCAGTACATGGTTGCTACGTGATCATTGCATGATCAGCCACATGAGCAGTGCATGATAGCCACGTGATCAGTGCATGATCAGTCACGTGATACGTGTGTGATCAGCCACGTAATCAGTGCATGATATCCACGTGATCAGTGCAGGATAGCCACGTGATCACTTCATGATTAGTCACGTGATCTGTACATGATCAGTCACGCGATACGTGTGTGATCAGCCACCGGATCAGTGCGTGATGAGCCACGTGATCAGTTCAGGATCAACTACGTGATCAGTGCATGATCAGTCACGAGACCAGTACATGTTTGCTACGTGATCGTTGCATGATCAGCCACGTGAGCAGAGCATGATAGCCACGTGATCAGTGCATTATCAGTCACGTGATCAGTATATGATCAGTCACGTGAACAGTGCATGATCATTTACGTGATCTGTGCATGATCAGTCACCTGACAAGTATATGGTAGCTTCGTGATCATTCCATGACGAACCACGTGAGTAGTGAATGAGCGCCACGTGATGTGTGCATGATCAGTTACGTGAGCAGAGTATGATCAGCCACGTGATCAGTGCATGAGTGCCACGTGATCAGTGCATGATATGTCACGTGACAGCTGTGTGATCAGCCACGTGAACAGTGCATGTTCAGCCAGGTATTCAGTGCATGATAGCCACGTGATCAGTGCATGATCAGTTACGTGAGCAGTGTATGATCAGCCACGTGATCAGTGCATGGTCAGACACGTGAACAGTGTATGATCAGTCATGTGATCAGTGCATGATATCCAAGTGATCAGTGCATGATCAGTCACATGATCAGTGTATGATCAGCCACGTGAACAGTGCATGCTCAGTCACGTGATCAGGGCCTGTGAGCTGCGTGATTACTGTCTGCTCTTCTGCTTGACAATTGCCAGCTGAGCTGCACGATTCCTGCCTGTCATCTGCTTGACAATTGCCAGCTGTGCTGTGTAATTCCTGCCTGCTAGCTGCTTGATTATTGCCAGCTGAGCAGCATGATTCCTCAGAGCTGAGTTCCATGATTATTGCCTGCTGACTGTATGATTCGTGCCTACTCAGCTCTTTGTTTATTGCCTCCAGAGGCACATGATCAGTGTATGATAGCAAACATGATCAGCGCATGATCAGTCACATGATCAGCGCCATTAAGTCAAGTGATCACTACATGATAGGCATGTGATCAGTCCATGCTCAGTCACGGTATCAGTGCATGATCAGCCACGTAATCAGTGCATGATCTGTCACATGATTAGTGTATGATCATCCACGTGATCAGTGCATGGGCAGACATGTGATCAGTGCATGATATAGATGTGATCAGTGCATGATCAGTCTCGTGTTCAGTGCATGATAGCCACGTGATCAGTGCATGATCTGTCACCTGATGGGTGTATGATCATTCACGTGACCTGTACATGGTAGCTACATGATCATTGCATGATCAGCCACGTGAGTAGTGCACGATAGCCACGTGACCACTGCATGATCAGTCACGTGATCAGTGCATGATCAGTCATGTGACCAGTACATGGTACTGCGTGAATATCGCATGATCAGCCACGTGAGCAGTGCATGATAGCCACGTGATCAGTGCATGATCAGTCACGAGATCAGTGCATGATCAGTCACGTGATCAGTGCATGATCAGCCACGTGATCAGTGCATGACCAGGAACGTGATCAGTGTATGTCCAGCTAAGTGATCAGTGTATGATATCCACGTGATCAGTGCATGATCAGTCACTTGATCAGTGCATGATCAGTCACATGATCAGTGTATGATCAGCCACGTGATCAGTGCATGATCAGCCAATGATCAGTGCATGATCAATTACGTGATCAGTGCATGATCAGTCACGTGACCAGTACATGGTAGCTATGTGATCATTGCATGATCAGCCACGTGATAAGTGCATGATAGCCACGTGATCAGTGCATGATCAGCCAAATGATAAGTGCATGATCAATTACGTGATCAGTGCATGATCAGCCACGTGATCAGTGCATGATCAGTCACGTGACCAGTATATGGTAGCTACGTGATCATTCCGTGACGAGCCACGTGAGCAGTGCCTGATAGAAACGTGATGTGTGCATGATGAGTTACGTGAGCAGAGTATGATCAGCCACGTGATCAGTGCATGAGTGCCACGTGATCTGTGCATGATATGTCACGTGACAGCTGTGTGATCAGCCACGTGAACAGTGCATGTTCAGCCACGTATTCAGTGCATGATAGCCACGTGATCAGTGCATGATTAGTTACGTGAGCAGTGTATGATCAGCCACGTGATCAGTGCATGGTCAGACACGTGAACAGTGTATGATCAGCCACGTGATCAGTGCATGATATCCAAGTGATCAGTGCATGATCAATCACGTGATCAGTGTATGATCAGCCACGTGAACAGTGCATGCTCAGTCACGTGATCTGGGCCTGCTGAGCTGCGTGATTCCTGTCTGCTCATCTGCTTCACAATTGCCAGCTGAGCTGCACGATTCCTGCCTGTCATCTGCTTGACAATTGCCAGCTGTGCTGCGTAATTCCTGCCTGCTCAGCTGCTTGATTATTGCCAGCTGAGCAGCATGATTCCTCACAGCTGAGTTCCATGATTATTGCCTGCTGACTGTTTGATTCGTGCCTACTCAGCTCTTTGTTTATTGCCTCCAGAGGCACATGATCAGTGTATGATAGCAAACATGATCAGCGCATGATCAGTCACATGATCAGCGCCATTAAGTCACGTGATCACTACATGATAGTCATGTGATCAGTCCATGCTCAGTCACGGTATCAGTGCATGATCAGCCACGTGATCAGTGCAAGATCATGCACGTGATCAGTGCATGTGGAGTCATGTAGTCAATGCATGATAGCGCCGCAATCAGTGCACGATCAGTCCCGTGATGAATGTATGATCAGCCAAGTGACCAGTGCAAGATAGCTACGTGATCAGTGCATGATCAGTCACATGATCAGTGCATGATCAGCCACGTCATCAGTGCATGATAGCCACGTGATCAGTGCATACAATTACATGATCAGTGCATACGCAATCACGTGATCTGTGCATGAAAGCCACGTGGTCAGTGCATGATCATTCACGTGATAGGAGTGTGATCAGCGACGTGAACAGTGCATGCTCAGACACGTGATCAGGGCCTGCTGAGCTGCGTGATTACTGTCTGCTCATCTGCTTGACAATTGCCAGCTGAGCTGTACGATTCCTGCCTGTCATCTCCTTGACAATTGCCACCTGTGCTGCATTATTCCTGCCTGCTCATCTACTTGATTATTGCCAGCTGAGCAGCATGATTTCTCCGAGCTGAGTTCCATGATTATTGCCTACTGATTCCTGCCTACTCAGCTCTTTGTTCATTGCCTCCAGAGGCACATGATCAGTGTATGACACCAAACATGATCAGCACATGATGAATCACATAATCAATGCATGATAAGCCAGGTGATCAGTGCATGATCAATTACGTGATCAGTGCATGATCAGTCATGTGACCAGTACATGGTAGCTACGTGATCATTGCATGATCAGCAACGTGAGCAGTGCATGATAGCCACGTGATCAGTGCATGATCAGTCACGTGATACGTGTGTGATCAGCCACGTAATAAGTGCATGATATCCACGTGATCAGTGCAGGATAGCCACGTGATCACTTCATGATTAGTCACGTGATCTGTACATGATCAGTCACGTGATACGTGTGTGATCAGCCACCGGATCAGTGCGTGATGAGCCACGTGATCAGTGCAGGATCAACTACGTTATCAGTGCATGATCAGTCACGAGACCAGTACATGTTTGCTACGTGATCGTTGCATGATCAGCCACGTGAGCAGAGCATGATAGCCACGTGATCAGTGCATTATCAGTCACGTGATCAGTACATGATCAGTCACGTGAACAGTGCATGATCATTTACGTGATCTGTGCATGATCAGTCACCTGACAAGTATATGGTAGTTTCGTGATCATTCCATGAGGAACCACGTGAGCAGTGCATGATCGCCACGTGATGTGTGCATGATCAGTTACGTGAGCAGAGTATGATCAGCCACGTGATCAGTGCATGAGTGCCACGTGTTCAGTGCATGATATGTCACGTGACAGCTGTGTGATCAGCCACGTGAACAGTGCATGTTCAGCCAGGTATTCAGTGCATGATAGCCACGTGATCAGTGCATGATCAGTTACGTGAGCAGTGTATGATCAGCCACATGATCAGTGCATGGTCAGACACGTGAACAGTGTATGATCAGCCATGTGATCAGTGCATGATATCCAAGTGATCAGTGCATGATCAATCACGTGATCAGTGTATGATCAGCCACGTGAACAGTGCATGCTCTGTCACGTGATCAGGGCCTGCTGAGCTGCGTGATTATTGTCTGCTCATCTGCTTGACAATTGCCAGCTGAGCTGCACGATTCCTGCCTGTCATCTGCTTGACAATTGCCAGCTGTGCTGTGTAATTCCTGCCTGCTAGCTGCTTGATTATTGCCAGCTGAGCAGCATGATTCCTCAGAGCTGAGTTCCATGATTATTGCCTGCTGACTGTATGATTCGTGCCTACTCAGCTCTTTGTTTATTGCCTCCAGAGGCACATGATCAGTGTATGATAGCAAACATGATCAGCGCATGATCAGTCACATGATCAGCGCCATTAAGTCACGTGATCACTACATGATAGTCATGTGATCAGTCCATGCTCAGTCACGGTATCAGTGCATGATCAGCCACGTGATCCGTGCATGATCAGCCACGTGATCAGTGCATGATAGCCACGTGATTAGTGCATGATCAGTTACGTGAGCAGTGTATGATCAGCCACGTGAACAGTGCATGGTCAGACAAGTGAACAGTGTATGATCAGCCACGTGATCAGTGCATGATATCCAAGAGTTCAGTGTATTATCAATCACGTGATCAGTGTATGATTAGCCACGTGAACAGTGCATGATAGCCACGTGATCAGTGCATGATCAGTCACCTGATGGGTGTATGATCAGTCAGGTGACCGGTACATGGTAGCTACATGATCATTGCATGATCAGCCACGTGACAGGTGTGTGATCAGCCACGTGAACAGTGCATGTTCAGCCACGTGATCAATGTATGATCAGCCATGTGAACAGTGCATGCTCAGTCACGTGATCAGAGCCTGCTGAGCTGCGTGATTACTGTCTGCTAATCTGCTTGACAATTGCAGGCTGAGCTGCACGATTCCTGCCTGTCATCTGCGTGACAATTGCCAGCTGTGCTGCGTAATTCCTGCCTGCTCAGTTGCTTGATTATTGCCAGATGAGCAGCATGATTCCTCACAGCTTAGTTCCATGATTATTGCCTGCTGACTGTTTGGTTCGTGCCTATTCAGCTCTTTGTTTATTGCCTCCCGAGGCACATGATCAGTGTATGATAGCAAACATGATCAGCCCATGATCAGTCACATGATGAGCGCCATTAAGTCACGTGATCACTACATGATAGTCATGTGATCAGTCCATGCTCAGTCACGGTATCAGTGCATGATCAGCCACGTTATCCGTGCATGATAGCCATGTGATCATTGCATGATAGCCACATGATCAGTGCATGATCAGCCAGGTGATCAGTGCATGATAGCTACGTGATCAGTTCATGATTAGTCACGTGGTCTGTGCATGACCAGGCAGGTGATTATTGTATGATCAGCCACGTGAACAGTGCCTGATAGCCACGTGATCAGTGCATGATCAGTCACCTGATGGGTGTATGGTCAGTCACGTGACCAGTACATAGTAGCTACATGAGCATTGCATGATCAGCCACGTGAGTAGTGCATGATAGCCAGGTGATCAGTGCATGATCAGTCACGTGATCAGTGCATGATCAGTCATGTAATCTGTGCATGACCAGGCACGTGATCAGTGTATGACCAGCCAAGTGATCAGTGCATGATAGCCACGTGATCAGTGCATGATCAGTCACGTGATCAGTGCATGATCAGTCACGTGATCAGTGTATGATCAGCCACGTGATCAGTGCATGATCAGCCACATGATCAGTGCATGATCAATTACGTCATCAGTGCATGATCAGTCATGTGACCAGTACATGGTAGCTAGGTGATCATTGCATGATCAGCCACGTGAGCCCTGCATGATAGCCACGAGATCAGTGCATGATCAGTCACGTGATCAGTGCATGATCAGTCCCGTGAACAGTGCATGATAAGTCACCTGATCAGTGCATGATCAATTAAGTGAACAGTGCTCGATCACTCACGTGACTAGTACATGCTATCTACGTGAACACTGCATGATCAGCCACGTGAGCAGTGCATGATAGCCACGTGATCATTGCATGATCAGTTTCAGGAGCAGAGTATGATCAGCCGCTTGATCAGTGCATGATAGCCACGAGATCACTGCATGATTTGTCACATGATCAGTGTATGATCATCCACATGATCAGTGCATGGGCAGTCATGTGATCAGTGCATGATATAGAAGTGATCAGTGCATGATCAGTCTCGTGATCAGTGTATGATCAGACTCGTGATCAGTGTATGATCAACCACGTGATCAGTACACGATAGCCAGGTAATGAGTGCATGATAGCCAGATGATCAGGGCATGATCAGTCACGTGATCAGTGTATGATCAGCCAAGTAATCAGTGCATGATTGCCAACTCATCAGTGGATGATCAGTCACGTGATCAGTGCATGGTAAGTCAAGTGATCAGTGCATGATCAGTCACGTGATCAGTGTATGATCATCCACGTGATCAGTGCATGTGGAGTCATGTAATCAGTGCATGATAGCGCCGTGATCAGTGCATGATCAGTTCCGTAATGTGTATATGATCAGCCAAGTGATCAGTGCAAGATAGCTACGTGATCAGTGCATGATCAGTCACATGATCAGTGCATGATAAGCCACTTCATCAGTGCATGATAGCCACGTGATCACTGCATACAATTACGTGATCAGAGCATGCGCAATCACGTGATCAGTGTATGAGAGCCACGTGATCAGTGCATGATCATTCACGTGATAGGTGTGTGATGAGCCACGTGAACAGTGCATGCTCAGTCACGTGATTAGGGCCTGCTGAGCTCCGTGATTACTGTCTGCTCATCTGCTTGACAATTGCCAGCTGAGCTGCACGATTCCTGCCTGTCATCTCCTTGACAATTGCCACCTGTGCTGCGTAATTCCGGCCTGCTCATCTACTGGATTATTGCCAGCTGAGCAGCATGATTTCTCAGAGCTCAGTTCCATGATTGTTGCCTGATGACTGATTCCTGCCTACTCAGCTCTTTGTTCATTGCCTCCAGAGGCACATGATCAGTGTATGACACCAAACATGATCAGCACATGATCAGTCACATGATCAATGCATGATAAGACAGGTGATCAGTGCATGATCAATTATGTGATCAGTGCATGATCAGTCATGCAACTAGTACATCGTAGCTGCGTGATCATTGCATGATTAGCCAGGTAAGCAGTGCATGATAGCCTCGTGGTCAGTGCATGATCAGTCACGTGATCAGTGCATGATCAGCCACGTGATCAGTGCATGATCAAATACGTGATCAGTGCATGATCAGTCACGTGATACGTGTGTGATCAGCAACATGATCAGTGCATGATAGCCATGGGATCACTTCATGAGTAGTCACATGATTTGTGCATGACCAGGCACGTGATCAGTGTATGATCAGCCACGTGATCAGTGCATGATCAGACACGTGAACAGTGTATGATCAGCCACGTGTTCAGTGCATGATACCTACGTGATCAGTTCATGTTTAGTCACGTGATCTGTGCATGACAGGCACGTAATCAGTGCATGATATCCACGTGATCAGTGAATTATAGCCCCGTGATCAGTTCATGATTAGTAACGTGATCTGTGCATGACCAGGCACGTGATCAGTGCATGATCATTCACGTGATAGGTGTGTGATCAGCCACGTGAATAGTGCATGCTCAGTCACGTGATCAGGGCCTGCTGAACTGTGTGATTTCTGTCTGCTCATCTGCTTGACAATTGCCAGCTGAGCTGTACGATTCCTGCCTGTCATCTCCTTGACAATTGCCACCTGTGCTGCATAATTCCTGCCTGCTCATCTACTTGATTATTGCCAGCTGAGCAGCATGATTTCTCAGAGCTGAGTTCCATGATTATAGCCTGCTGACTGATTCCTGCCTACTCAGCTCTTTGTTCATTGCTTCCAGATGCACATGATCAGTGTTTGACACCAAACATGATCAGCACATGATCAGTCACATGATGAATGCATGATAAGCCAGGTGATCAGTGCATGATCAATTACGTGATCAGTGCATGATCAGTCATGTGACCAGTACATGGTAGCTGCGTGATCACTGCATGATCAGCCACGTGAGCAGTGCATGATCATTCACGGGATAGGTGTGTGATCAGCCACGTGATCAGTGCCTGCAGAGTCACGTAATCACGGCCTGCTGAGCGCGTGATTCCTGCCGGCTCATCTGCATGACAATTGCCATCTGAGCTGCGTGATTCCTGTCGGCTCATCTGCTTGACAATTGCCAGCTGAGCTGCGTGATTCCTGCCTGGTCACGTGCTTGATTACTGCCAGTTGAGCAGCATGATTCGTCACTGCAGAGCTCCATGCTTATTGCCTGCTGATTGCGTGGTTCGTGTCTGCTCAGCTCTTTGAGTATTGCCTCCTGAGGTCCCTGTTCGGTCGCCACCTGCCGGGGACCAGCCCCAACTGATCCAGGGTATTCGAAGGAGAGATGGCCTAGGCGACTATTTATATGCTAATCAGAGATGTCAAGAATAATAGTATGAGGAGAGCTCAGTAGGAAAATTCGGTGGAGAAAAGAGACTGAGTAGCTTGGTTTACGCGGAAGACCAATCAAACTTCAAGACAAGAAGTTTGCACCACTTACGTAGGCCGCAGGTGCCCTCTCGAATAGCGAAAGGTGCCTCACCCTAGACACCTTCTCGAGTGGGTCTTAGCAGCCCAGGCATAATTAGTAAGCGTGGTGGGTTCCGCGCTCCATATGGAGACTCAGCTGGAAGTTAAAGGGAAGAATGACAAGGAACTTTATGAATTGGAGCTGTAAGTTACCTCTTTGACAGAGAGAGCGAGATGGTGGTGGGGGACAGCCCCCAGTGAAATCAGAGGTGAGAGCACAAAGCAATACAGTAGGCAGACTCTGGATTTTTTGGGGGGGAGATGCTCGAGAATATCCGGGTGGACTCCTGAGGCTCGATCCCGCATTTGCGTATGCCGAGCCTCCTTCCTCATGACCTTTGTCCAGAGTGGAATGCCTCCCCTGCTCCCGGCACATGATCAGTGCATGCTCAGTCACGATATCAGTGCGTGCTCAGCCACGTGATCACTGACGGCACAGTCACGTGATCAGCGCCTCTCAGTCACGTGATCACCGTATGATAAACACGTGATCAGAGAATGACCAGCCACGTGATCACTGCATGCGCAGTCAGGTGGTCAGTTCCTGATCAGCCACCTGATCAGTGCGTGCACAGTCCCATGATCAGCGCCTGTCAGTCACTGATCATTGCCTGATATACACGTAATCAGTGCATGATGAGCCATGTGATCAGTGCCTGATCAGCCACGTCATCAGTGCATGCCCAGTCACGTCATCAGTGCATGATAGCCACGTGATCAGTGCATGCTCAGTCAGGTGATCTGTACTTGATCAGCCACGTGATAAGTGCCTGCAGAGTCACGTGATCAGGGCCTGCTGAGCTGCGTGATTCCTGCCGGCTCATCTGCATGCCAATTGCCATCTGAGCTGCGTGATTCCTGTCGGCTCATCTGCTTGACAATTGCCAGCTGAGCTGCGTGATTCCTGCCTGGTCACGTGCTTGATTATTGCCAGTTGAGCAGCATGATTCGTCACTGCTGAGCTCCATGCTTATTGCCTGCTGATTGCGTGGTTCGTGTCTACTCAGCTCTTTGAGTTTTGCCTCCTGAGGTCCCTGTTCGGTCGCCACCTGCCGGGGACCAGCCACAACTGATCCAGGGTATTCGAAGGAGAGATGGCCTAGGCGACTATTTATATGCTAATCAGAGATGTCAAGAATAATAGTATGAGGAGAGCTCAGTAGGAAAATTCGGTGGAGAAAAGATTATGAGTAACTTGGTTTACGCGGAAAACCAATCAAACTTCAAGACAAGAAGTTTGCACCATTTACGTAGGCTGCAGGCGCCCTCTCGAATAGCGAAAGGTGCCTCACCCTAGACACCTTCTCGAGTGGGTCTTAGCAGCCCAGGCATAATTAGTAAGCGTGGTGGTTTCCGTGCTCCAGATGGAGACTCAGCTGGAAGTTAAAGGGAAGAATGACAAGGAACTTTATGAATTGGAGCTGTAAGTTAACTCTTTGACAGAGAGAGCGAGATGGTGGTGGGGGACAGCCCCCAGTGAAATCAGAGGTGAGAGCAAAAGCAATACAGTAGGCAGACTCTGGTTTTTTTGGGGGGAGATGCTCGAGAATATCCGGGTGGACTCCTGAGGCTCGATCCCGCATTTGCGTATGCCGAGCTTCCTTCCTCATGACCTTTGTCCAGAGTGGAATGCCTCCCCGGCTCCCGGCACATGATCAGTGCATGCTCAGTCACGATATCAGTGCCTGCTCTGCCACGTGATCACTGACGGCACAGTCACGTGATCAGCGCCTCTCAGTCACGTGATCACCATATGATAAACACGTGATCAGTGAACGACCAGCCACGTGATCACTGCATGCGCGGTCAGGTGGTCACTTCCTGATCAGCCACCTGATCAGTGCGTGTACAGTCCCCTGATCAGCTCCTGTCAGTCACTGATCACTGCCTGATAAACACATGATCAGTGCCCGAACAGCCACGTCATCAGTGCATGCGCAGTCACGTGATCAGTGCATGATAGCCATGTGATCAGTGCGTGCACAGTCCCATGATCAGCGCCTGTCAGTCCCTGATCATTGCCTGATAAACACGTGATCAGTGCATGATGAGCCATGTGATCAGTGCCCGATCAGCCACGTGATCAGTGCATGATATCCAGGTGATCAGTGCATTATAGCCACGTGATCAGTACATGATCAGTCATGTGAAGAGTGCATGATCAGTCAGGTGATCAGTGTTTGATCAGCCACGTGATCAGTGCATGATCAATTACGTAATCAGTGCATGATCAGTCACGTGACCAGTACATGGTAGCTTTGTGATCATTGTATGATCAGCCATGTTAGCAGTGCATGATAGCCACGTTATCAGTGCATGATACCTACGTGATTCGTTCATGATTAGTCACGTGATCTGTGCATGACAGTCACATAATCAGTGCATGATATCCACGTGATCATTGAATTATAGCCACGTGATCAGTTCATGATTAGTCACGTGATTTGTGCATGAACAGGCACGTGAACAGTGTATGATCCACCACGTGATCAGTGCATTATAGCCACCTGATCAGTGCATGATCAGTCAAGTGATCAGTGCGTGAACAGTCACGTGATCAGTGCATGATGAGCCACGTGATCAGTGCATGATCAATTACGGGATGAGTGCATGATCAGTCACATGATCAGTACATGGTTGCTACATGATCATTGCATGATCAGCCAAGTGACAGGTGTGTGATCAGCCATGTGTACAGTGCATGTTCAGCCACGTGATCAGTGCATGATAGCCACGTGATTAGTCCATGATCAGTTACGTGAGCAGTGTATGATCAACCACGTGATCAGTGCATGGTCAGACACGTGAACAGTGTATGATCAGCCAAGTGATCAGTGCATTATCAATCACGTGATCACTGTATGATTAGCCACGTGAACAGTGCATGATAGCCACGTGATCAGTGCATGATCAGTCACCTGATGGGTGTATGATCAGTCACGTGACCGGTACATGGTAGCTACATGATCATAGCATGATCAGCCACGTGACAGGTGTGTGATCAGCCACGTGAACAGTGCATGTTCAGCCACGTGATCAGTGTATGATCAGCCAAGTGATCAGTGTATGATCAGCCATGTGAACAGTGCATGCTCAGTCACGTGATCAGGGCCTGCTGAGCTGCGTGATTACTGTCTGCTCATCTGCTTGACAATTGCCAGCTGAGCTGCACGATTCCTGCCTGTCGTCTGCGTGACAATTGCCAGCTTTGCTGTGTAATTCCTGCCTGCTCAGCTGCTTGATTATTGCCAGCTGAGCAGCATGATTCCTCACAGCTGAGTTCCATGATTATTGCCTGCTGACTGTTTGATTCGTGCCTATTCAGCTCTTTGTTTATTGCCTCCCGAGGCACATGATCAGTGTATGATAGCAAACATGATCAGCCCATGATCAGTCACATGATGAGCGCCATTAAGTCACGTGATCACTACATGACAGTCATGTGATCAGTCCATGCTCAGTCACGGTATCAGTGCATGATCAGCCAAGGGATGGGTGCATGATAGCCACGGGATCGGTGCATGATAGCCACGTGATCAGTGTATGATCAGTCACCTGATGGGTGTATGATCAGTCACGTGACCAGTACATGGTAGCTACATGATCATTGCATGATCAGCCACGTGAGTAGTGCATGATAGCCACTTGATCAGTGCATGATCAGTCACGTGATCAGTGCATGATCAGCCACGTGATCAGTGCATGATCAATTACGTAATCAGTGCATGATCAGTTATGTGACCAGTACATGGTAGCTAGGTGATCATTGCATGATCAGCCACGTGAGCCCTGCATGATAGCCACGAGATCAGTGCATGGTCTGTCACGTGAACAGTGCATGATATGTCACCTGATCAGTGCATGATCAATTACGTGATCAGTGCATGATCAGTCATGTGACCAGTACATGGTACCTACGTGATCATTGCATGATCAGCCACGTGAGCAGTGCATGATAGCCACGTGATCATTACATGATCAGTTTCAGGAGCAGAGTATGATCAGCCACTTTATCAGTGCATGATAGCCACGTGATCACTGCATGATCTGTCACATGATCAGTGTATGATCATCCACGTTATCAGTGCATGGGCAGTCATGTGATTAGTGCACGATATAGAAGTGATCAGTGCATGATCAGTCTCGTGATCAGTGTATGATCAGTCTCGTGATCAGTGTATGATCAACCACGTGATCAGTGCACGATAGCCAGGTAATGACTGCATGATAGCCAGATGATCAGTGCATGATCAGTCACGTGATCAGTGTATGATCAGCCAAGTAATCAGTGCATTATTGCCAACTCATCAGTGCATGATCAATCACGTGATCAGTGCATGGTCAGTCACGTGATCAGTGCATGATCAGTCACGTGATCAGTGTATGATCATCCAGGTGATCAGTGCATGTGGAGTCATGTAATCAATGCATGATAGCGCCGTGATCAGTGCATGATCAGTCCCATAATGAGTGTATGATCAGCCAAGTGATCAGTGCAAGATAGCTACGTGATCAGTGCATGATCAGTCACATGATCAGTGCATGATCAGCCACTTCATCAGTGCATGATAGCCACGTGATCAGTGCATAGAATTACGTGATCAGTGCATGCGCAATCACGTGATCAGTGCATGAGAGCCACTTGATCAGTGCATGATCATTCACGTGATAGGTGTGTGATCAGCCACGTGAATGGTGCATGCTCAGTCACGTGATCAGGGCCTGCTGAGCTGCGTGATTCCTGTCTGCTCCTCTGCTTGACAATTGCCAGCTGAGCTGCACGATTCCTGCCTGTCATCTTCTTGACAATTGCCACCTGTGCTGCGTAATTCCTGACTGCTCATCTACTTGATTATTGCCAGCTGAGCAGCATGATTTCTCAGAGCTCAGTTCCATGATTATTGCCTGCTGACTGATTCGTGCCTACTCAGCTCTTTGTTCATTGCCTCCAGAGGCACATGATCAGTGTATGACACCAAACATGATCAGCACATGATCAGTCACATGATCAATGCATGATAAGCCAAGTGATCAGTGCATGATCAATTACGTGATCAGTGCATGATCAGTCATGCGACTAGTACATCGTAGCTGCATGATTATTGCATGATCAGCCACGGGATCAGTGCATGATCAGTCACTTGATCAGTGCATGATCAGCCACGTGATCAGTGCATGATCAAATACGTGATCAGTGCATGATCAGTCATGTGATACGTGTGTGATCAGCCACATGATCAGTCCATGACAGCCACGGGATCACTTCATGAGTAGTCACGTGATCTGTGCATGACCAGGCACGTGATCAGTGTATGATCAGCCACGTGATCAGTGCATGATCAGACACATGAACAGTGTATGATCAGCCACGTGTTCAGTGCATGATACCTACGTGAACAGTTCATGTTTAGTCACGTGATCTGTGCATGACAGACACGTAATCAGTGCATGATAACCACGTGATCAGTGAATTATAGCCACGTGATCAGTTTATGATTAGTCACGTGATCTGTACATGACCAGGCACGTGATCAGTGTATGACCAGCCAAGTGATCAGTGCATGATAGCCACGTGATCAGTGCATGATCAGTCACGTGACCAGTGCATGATCAGTAACGTGAACAGTGCATGATAAGTCACCTGATCAGTGCATGATCAATTACGTGATCAGTGCATGATCACTCCCGTGACTAGTACATGGTAGCTACGTGACCATTGCATGATCAGCCACGTGAGCAGTGCATGATAGCCACGTGATCAGTGCATGATCAGTCACGTGATCAGGGCATGCTGAGCTGCGTGAATCCTGTCTGCTCATCTGCTTGACAATTGCCAGCTGAGCTGCACGATTCCTGTCTGTCATCTCCTTGACAATTGCCACCTGTGCTGCGTAATTCCTGCCTGCTCATCTACTTGACTATTGCCAGCTGAGCAGCATGATTTCTCAGAGTTGAGTTCCATGATTATTACCTGCTGACTGATTCCTGCCTACTCAGCTCTTTGTTCATTGCCTCCAGAGGCACATGATCAGTGTATGACACCAAACATGATCAGCACAATATCAGTCACATGATCAATGCCTGATAAGCCAGGTGATCAGTGCATGATCAATTACGTGATCAGTGCATGATCAGTCACGTGACCAGTACATGGTTTCGACGTGATCATTGCATGATCAGCCACATGAGCAGGGCATGATAGCCACGTGATCAGTGCATGACCAGTCAAGTGATCAGTACATGATCAGTGACTTGAACAGTGCATGATCATTTACGTGATCTGTGCATGATCAGTCACGTGGCCAGTATATGGTAGCTACGTGATCATTGCATGACCAGCCACATGAGCAGTGCAAAATAGTCACGTGAGAAGAGATGATCAGCCACGTGATCAGTGCATCAGTGCCACGTGATCAGTGCATGATCAGTCACGTGACAGGTGTGTGAACAGCCATGTGAACAGTGCATTTTCAGCCACGTGATCAGTGCATTATCAGCCACGTGATCAGTGCATGATATCCTAGTGATCAGTGCATGGTCAATCACGTGATCAGTGTATGATCAGCCACGTGAACAGTGCATGCTCAGTCACGTGATCAGGGCCTGCTCAGCTGCGTGATTACTGTCTGCTCATCTGCTTGACAATTGCCAACTGAGCTGCACGATTCCTGCCTGTCATCTGCTTGACAATTGCCAGCTGTGCTGCGTAATTCCTGCCTGCTCAGCTGCTTGATTATTGCCAGCTGAGCAGCATGATTCCTCACAGCTGAGTTCCATGATTATTGCCTGCTGACTGTATGATTCGTGCCTACTCAGCTCTTTGTTTATTGCCTCCAGAGGCACATGATCAGTGTATGATAGCAAACATGATCAGCGCATGATCAGTCACATGATCAGCGCCATTAAGTCAAGTGATCACTACATGATAGTCATGTGATCAGTCCATGCTCAGTCACGGTATCATTGCATGAACAGCCACGTGATCTGTGCATGATAGCCACGTGATCAGTGCATGATAGCCACGTGATCAGTGAATGATCAGTCACGTGATACGTGTGTGATCAACCACGTGATCAGTGCATGATAGCCACGTAATCACTTCATGTGTAGTCACGTCATCTGTGCATGACCAGGCACGTGATCAGTGTATGATCCGCCAGGTGAACAGTGCATGATAGCCACGTGATCAGTGCATGATAGCCACGTGATCAGTGCATGATCAGTCACGTGATACGTGTGTGATCAGCCACGTGATCAGTGCATGATGTACAGGTGATCAGTGCATGATAGCCACGTGATCAGTGCATGATCAGTCTCATGAAAAGTGCATGATCAGTCACGCGATCAGTGTATGATCAGCCACGTGATTAGGGAATGATCAACTACGTGATCAGTGCATGATCAGTCACGTGACCAGTACATGTTGGCTACGTGATCATTGCAGGATCAGCCACGTGAGCACTGCATGATAGACACGTGATCAGTGCATGATCAGCTACGTGAGAAGTGTATGGTCAGCCACATAATCAGTGCATGATCAAACACGTGAAGAGTGTATGATCAGCCACGTGATCAGTGCATGATACCTACGTGATCAGTTCATGATAGTCACGTGAACTGTGCCTGACAGGCACGTAATCAATGCATGATATCCACGTGATCAGTGAATTATAGCCACGTGATCAGTTCGTGATTAGTCACGTGATCTGTGCATGACCAGGCACGTGAAAAGTGTATGATTAGCCAGGTAATCAGGGCATTATAGCCAAGTGATCAGTGCATGATCAGTCAAGTGATCAGTGCGTGAACAGTCACGTGATCAGTGCAAGATCAGTCACGTGATCAGTGCATGATCATTTACGTGATCAGTGCATGATCAGTAACGTGATCAGTGCATGATCATTTACGTGATCAGTACATCATCAGCCTCCTGAGCAGTGCATGATCAGTCACGTGATCAGTGGATGATAGCCACGTGATCATTGCATGATAGCCACGTGATCATTGCATGATAGCCACGTGATCAGTGCATGATCAGCCAGGTGATCAATGCATGATAGCTATGTGATCAGTTCATGATTAGTCACGTGATCTGTGCATGTCCAGGCAGGTGATCAGTGTATGATCAGCCCCGTGAACAGTGCATGACAGCCACGTGATCAGTGCATGATCAGTCAACTGATGGGTGTATGATCAGTCACGTGACCGGTACATGGGAGCTACATGATCATTGCATGATCAGCCACGTGAGTACTGCATGATAGCCACGTGATAAGTGCATGATCAGTCACGTGATCAGTGCATGATCAGTCATATCATCTGTGCATGACCAGGCATGTGATCAGTGTATGACCAGCCAAGTGATCAGTGCATGATAGCCACGAGATCAGTGCATGATCAGTCACGTGATCAGTGCATTATAGCTGCGTGAGCATTGCTTGAACAGCCACGTGAGCAGTGCATGATAGCCACGTGTTCAGTGCATGATCAGCCACGTGATCAGTGCATGATCAGCCACGTGATTAGTGCACGACCAGGCACGTGATCAGTGTGTGACCAGCAAATTGATCAGTGCATGATAGCCACGTGATCAGTGCATGATCAGTCATGTGATCAGTGCATGATCAGTCACGTGATCCGTGTATGATCAGCCACGTGATCAGTTCATGATCAGCCACATAATCAGTGCATGATCAATTACGTGATCAGTGAATGATCAGTCACGTGACCAGTACATGTGAGCTACGTGATCATTGCATGATCAGCCATGTGAGCCATGCATGATAGCCACGAGATCAGTGCATGATCAGTCACGTGAACAGTGCATGGTAAGTCACCTGATCAGTGCATGATCAATTACGTGATAGGTGCATGATCACTCACGTGACAGGTACATGGGAGCTACGTGATCAGTGCATGATCAGCCACGTGATCAGTGCATGATCAATTACGTGATCAGTGCATGATCACTCACGGGACCAGTACATGGTAGCTACATGATCATTGCATGATCAGCCACGTGATCAGTGCATGATCAATTACGTGATCAGTGCATGATCAGTTACGTGAGCAGTGTATGATCAGCCATGTGATCAGTGAATGGTCAGACACGTGAACAGTGTATTATCAGCCACGTGATCAGTGCATGATATCCAAGTGATCAGTGCATGATCAATCACGTGATCAGTGTATGATCAGCCAGGTGAACAGTGCATGCTCAGTCACGTGATCAGGGCCTGCTGAGCTTCGGGATTCCTGTCTGCTCATCTGCTTGACAATTGCCAGCTGAGCTGCATGATTCCTGCCTGTCATCTGCTTGACAATTGCCAGCTGTGCTGCGTTATTCCTGCCTGCTCAGCTGCTTGATTATTTCCAGCTGAGCAGCATGATTCCTCACAGCTGAGTTCCATGATTTTTGCCTGCTGACTGTTTGATTCGTGCCTACTCAGCTCTTTGTTTATTGCCTCCAGAGGCACATGATCAGCGTATGATAGCAAACATGATTAGCGCATGATCAGTCACATGATCAGAGCCATTAAGCCACGTGATCACTACATGATAGTCATGTGATCAGTCCATGCTCAGTCACGGTAACAGTGCATGATCAGACACGTGATCAGTGCATGATCAGCCAGGTGATCAGTTCATGATAGCTATGTGATCAGTTCATGATTTGTCACGTGATCTGTGCATGACCAGGCAGGTTATCAGTGTATGATCAGCCACGTGAACAGTGCATGATAGCCACGTGATCAGTGTATGATCAGTCACCTGATGGCTGTATGATCTGTCACGTGACCTGTACATGGTAGCCACATGACCATTGAACGATCAGCCACGTGAGTAGTGCATGATAGCCACGTGATCAGTGCATGATCAGTCACATGATCAGTGCATGACCAGTCATGTGACCAGTACATGGTAGCTATGTGATAATTGCATGATCAGCCACGTGAGCCGTGCATGATAGCCACGAGATCAGTGCATGATCAGTCACGTGATCAGAGCATGATCAGTCACGTGAACAGTGCATGTTAAGTCACCTGATCAGTGCATGATCAATTACGTGATCATTGCATGATCACTCACGTGACCAGTACATGGTAGCTACGTGATCATTGCATGATCAGCCACGTGAGCAGTGCCTGATAGCCACGTGATCAGTGCATGATCAGTTTCGGGAGCAGAGTATGATCAGCCACTTGATCAGTGCATGATAGCCACGTGATCACTGCATGATCTGTCACATGATCAGTGTATGATCATCCAAGTGATCAGTGCATGGGCAGTCATGAGATCAGTGCATGATATAGACGTGATCAGTGCATGATCAATCTCGAGATCAGTGCATGATAGCCACGTGAGCAGTGCATGATCAGTCACCTAATGGGTGTATGGTCAGTCACGTGACCGGTATATGGTAGGTACATGATCATTGCATGATCAGCCACGTGAGTAGTGCATGAAAGCCAAGTGATCAGTGCATGATGAGTCACGTGATCATTGCATGATCAGTCATGTGACCAGTACATGGTAGCTGCGTGAGCATTCCTTGAACAGCCACGTGAGCAGTGCATGATAGCCACGTGTTCAGTGCATGATCAGCCACGAGATCAGTGCCTGATCAGTCACGTGATCAGTGTATGATCAGCCACGTGAATAGTGCATGCTCAGTCACGTGATGAGGGCCTGCTGAGCTGCGTGATTACTGTCTGCTCATCTTCTTGAAAATTGCCAGCTGAGCTGCACGATTCCTGCCTGTCATCTGCTTGACAATTGCCAGCTGTGCTGCGTAATTCCTGCCTGCTCAGCTGCTTGATTATTGCCAGCTGAGCAGCATGATTCCTCACACCTGTGTTCCATGATTATTGCCTGCTGACTGTTTGATTCGTGCCTACTCAGCTCTTTGTTTATTGCCTCCAGAGGCACATGATCAGTGTATGATAGCAAACATGATCAGCGCATGATCAGTCACATGATCAGAGCCATTAAGTCACGTGATCACTACATGACAGTCATGTGATCAGTCCATGCTCAGTCACGGTATCAGTGCATGATCAGCCACGTGATCAGTGCATGATCAGCAAGGTGATCATTTCATTATAGCTATGTGATCAGTTCAAGATTTATCACTTTATCTTTGCATGACCAGGCAGGTGATCAGTGTATGATCAGCGACTTGATCAGTGCATGATCCGTCACCTAATGGGTGTATGATCAGTCACCTGACCGGTACATGGTAGCTACATGATCATTGCATGATGAGCCAAGTGATCAGTGCATGATAGCCACGTGATCAGTGCATGATCAGTCACGTGACCAGTGGATGATCAGCCACGTGATCAGTGCATGATCAGCCACATGATCAGTGCATGATCAATTACGTGATCAGTGCATGATCAGTCACGTGATCAGTATATGGTAGCTAGGTGATCATTGCATGATCAGCCACATGAGTGCATGATAGCCACGTGATCAGTGCATGATCAGTCACGTGATCAGTGCATGATCACTCACGTGAACAGTGCATGATAAGTCAACTGATCAGTGCATGATCAATTACGTGATCAGTGCATGATCACTCACGTGACCAGTACATGGTAGCTACGTGATCATTGAATGAACAGCCGCGTGAGCAGTGCATGATAACCACGTGATCAGTGCATGATCTGTCACATGATCACTGTATGATCATCCAGGTGATCAGTGCATGGGCAGTCATGTGATCAGTGTATGATATAGACGCGATCAGTGCATGATAGCCACGTGATCAGTGCATGATCATTCACGTGATACGTGTGTGATCAGCCACGTGATCAGTGCAGGATAGCCACGTGATCACTTCATGATTATTTACGTGATCTGTACACGATCAGTCACGTGATACGTGTGTGATCAGCCACTGGATCAGTGCATGATCAGCCACGTGATCATTGCAGGATCAATTACGTGATCAGTGCATGATCAGTCACATGACCAGTACATGGTTGCTACGTGATCATAGCATGATAAGCCACGTGATCAGTGCATGATAGCCACGTGATCAGTGCATGATCAGCCACATGATAAGTGCATGAGAGCCACGTGATCAGTGCACGATCAGTCACGTGATACATGTGTGATCAGCCACGTGATCAGTGCATGATGAGCCACGTGATCAGTGCAGTATCAATTACGTGATCAGTGTATGTTCAGTCACGTGATCAGTGCATGATCCGTCAGGTGATCAGTGCATGATACAGACGTGATCAGTGCAAGATCAATCTCGTGATTAGTGTATGATCAACCTCGTAATCAGTGCACGATAGCCAGGTAATGAGTGCAAGATAGCCAGATGATCAGTGCATTATCAGTCACGTGATCAGTGTATGATCAGCCAAGTAATCAGTGCATGATTGCCAACTCATCAGTTCGTGATCAGTCACGTGATCAGTGCATGGTCAGTCACGTGATCAGTGCATGATAGCCACGTGATCAGTGCATGATCAGTCACGTGAGCAGTGCATGATCAGCCACGTGATCAGTGCATGGTCAGACACGTGAACAGTGCATGATCAGCCACGTGATCAGTGCATGATATCCAAGTGATCAGTGCATGATCAGTCACGTGATCAGTGTATGATATGTCACGTGACAGTGTGTGATCAGCCACGTGAACAGTGCATGTTCAACCACGTGATCAGTGCATGATAGCCACGTGATCAGTGCATGATCAGTTTTGTAACCAGTGTATGATCAGCCACCTGATCAGTGCATGGTCAGACACGTGAACACTGTATGATCAGCCACGTGATCACTGCATGATATCCAAGTGATCAGTGCATGATCAATCACGTGATCAGTGTATGATCAGCCACGTGAACAGTGCATGCTCAGTCACGTGATCAGGGCCTGCTGAGCTGCGTGATTACTGTCTGCTCGTCTGCTTGACAATTGCCAGCTGAGCTGCACGATTCCTGCCTGTCATCTGCTTGACAATTGCCAGCTGTGATGCGTAATTTCTGCCTGCTCAGCTGCTTGTTTATTGCCAGCTGAGCAGCATGATTCCTCACAGCTGAGTTCCATGATTATTGCCTGCTGACTGTTTGATTCGTGCCTACTCAGCTCTTTGTTTATTGCCTCCAGAGGCACATGATCAGGGTATGATAGCAAACATGATCAGCGCATGATCATTCACATGATCAGCGCCATTAAGTCACGTGATCACTACATGATAGTCATGTGATCAGTCCATGCTCAGTCATGGTATCAGTGCATGATCAGCCACGTGATCAATGCATGATCTGTCACATGATTAGTGTATGATCATCCACGTGATCAGTGCATGGGCAGTCATGTGATCAGTGCATGATATAGACGTGATCAGTGCATGATCAGTCTCGTGATCAGTGCATGATAGCCACCTGATCAGTGCATGATCAGTCACCTGATGGGTGTATGATCATTCACGTGACCTGTACATGGTAGCTACATGATCACTGCATGATCAGCCACGTGAGTAGTGCATGATAGCCACGTGATCAGTGCATGATCAGACACGAGATCAGTGCATGATCAGTCACGTGATCAGTGCATGATCAGTCATGTGACCAGTACATGATAGCCACGTGATCATCGCAGGATCAGCCACGTGAGCAGTGCATGATAGCCACGTGATCAGTGCATGATCAGCCACGTGATCAGTGCATGATCAGTCACGTGATCAGTGCATGATCAGCCACGTGATCAGTGCATGATCAGGCACGTGATCAGGGCCTGCTGAGCTGCGTGATTACTGTCTGCTCATCTGCTTGACAATTGCCAGCTGAGCTGCACGATTCCTGCCTGTCATCTGCTTGACAATTGCCACCTGTGCTGCGTAATTCCTGCCTGCTCATCTACTTGATTATTGCCAGCTGAGCAGCATGATTTCTCAGAGCTGAGTTCCATGATTATAGCCTGCTGACTGATTCGTGCCTACTCAGCTCTATGTTCATTGCCTCCAGAGGCACATGATCAGTGTATGACACCAAACATGATCAGCACATGATCAGTCACATGATCAGTGCATGATAAGCCACGTGATCAGTGCATGATCAGTTATGTGATCAGTGCATGATCAGTCATGTGACCAGTACATGGTAGCTGCGTGATCAGTGCATGATCAGCCACGTGATCAGTGCATGATAGCCACGTGATCAGTGCATGATAGCCACGTGATCAGTGCATGATCAGTCACGTGATCAGTGCATGATCAGCCACGTGATCAGTGCATGATAGCCACGTGATCAGTGCATGATCAGTCACGTGATCAGTGCATGATCAGTCACGTGATACGTGTGTGATCAGCCACGTGATCAGTGCATGATGAGCCACGTGATCAGTGCATGATCAATTACGTGATCAGTGCATGATCAGTCACGTGACCAGTACATGGTTGCTACGTGATCATTGCATGATCAGCCACGTGATCAGTGCATGATAGCCACGTGATCAGTGCATGATAGCCACGTGATCAGTGCATGATCAGTCACGTGATCATGTGTGATCAGCCACGTGATCAGTGCATGATCAGCCACGTGATCAGTGCATGATCAGTCACGTGACCAGTACATGGTTGCTACGTGATCATTGCATGATCAGCCACGTGAGCAGTGCATGATAGCCACGTGATCAGTGCATGATCAGTCACGTGATCAGTGCATGATCAGTCACGTGAACAGTGCATGATCATATACGTGATCTGTGCATGATCAGTCACGTGACCAGTATATGATAGCCACGTGATCATTGCATGACAGCCACGTGAGCAGTGCATGATAGCCACGTGATCAGTGCATGATCAGTTACGTGATCAGTGTATGATCAGCCACGTGATCAGTGCATGAGTGCCACGTGATCAGTGCATGATCAGTTACGTGATCAGTGTATGATCAGCCACGTGATCAGTGCATGATATCCAAGTTATCAGTGCATGATCATCACGTGATCAGTGTATGATCAGCCACGTGAACAGTGCATGCTCAGTCACGTGATCAGGGCCTGCTGAGCTGCGTGATTACTGTCTGCTCATCTGCTTGACAATTGCCAGCTGAGCTGCACGATTCCTGCCTGTCATCTGCTTGACAATTGCCAGCTGTGCTGCGTAATTCCTGCCTGCTCAGCTGCTTGATTATTGCCAGCTGAGCAGCATGATTCCTCACACCTGAGTTCCATGATTATTGCCTGCTGACTGTTTGATTCGTGCCTACTCAGCTCTTTGTTTATTGCCTCCAGAGGCACATGATCAGTGTATGATAGCAAACATGATCAGCGCATGATCAGTCACATGATCAGCGCCATTAAGTCACGAGATCACTACATGATAGTCATGTGATCAGTCCATGCTCAGTCACGGTATCAGTGCATGATCAGCCACGTGATCAGTGCATGATCAGCCACGTGATCAGTTCATGATAGCCATGTGATCAGTGCATGATTTATCACGTGATCAGTGCATGATCAGTCAGGTGATCAGTGCATGATCAGCCACGTGATCAGTGCATGATCAGTCACCTGATGGGTGTATGATCAGTCACGTGACCAGTACATGGTAGCTACATGATCATTGCATGATCAGCCACGTGAGTAGTGCATGATAGCCACGTGATCAGTGCATGATCAGTCACGTGATCAGTGCATGATCAGTCATGTGATCAGTGCATGATCAGGCACGTGATCAGTGCATGATCAGCCACGTGATCAGTGCATGATCAGCCACGTGATCAGTGCATGATATCCACGTGATCAGTGCATGATAGCCACGTGATCAGTGCATGATCAGTCACGTGATCAGTGCATGATCAGTCACGTGATACGTGTGTGATCAGCCACGTGATCAGTGCATGATAGCCACGTGATCAGTGCGGGATCAATTACGTGATCAGTGCATGATCAGTCACGTGACCAGTACGTGGTTGCTACGTGATCGTTGCATGATCAGCCACGTGAGCAGTGCATGATAGCCACGTGATCAGTGCATGATCAGTCACGTGATCAGTACATGATCAGTCACGTGAACAGTGCATGATCATTTACGTGATCTGTGCATGATCAGTCACGTGACCAGTATATGGTAGCTACGTGATCATTCCATGACGAGCCACGTGAGCAGTGCATGATAGCCACGTGATGTGTGCATGATGAGTTACGTGAGCAGAGTATGATCAGCCACGTGATCAGTGCATGAGTGCCACGTGATCAGTGCATGATATGTCACGTGACAGTGTGTGATCAGCCACGTGAACAGTGCATGTTCAGCCACGTGATCAGTGCATGATAGCCACGTGATCAGTGCATGATCAGTTACGTGAGTAGTGTATGATCAGCCACGTGATCAGTGCATGGTCAGACACGTGAACAGTGTATGATCAGCCACGTGATCAGTGCATGATATCCAAGTGATCAGTGCATGATCAATCACGTGATCAGTGTATGATCAGCCACGTGAACAGTGCATGCTCAGTCACGTGATCAGGGCCTGCTGAGCTGCGTGATTACTGTCTGCTCATCTGCTTGACAATTGCCAGCTGAGCTGCACGATTCCTGCCTGTCATCTGCTTGACAATTGCCAGCTGTGCTGCGTAATTCCTGCCTGCTCAGCTGCTTGATTATTGCCAGCTGAGCAGCATGATTCCTCACAGCTGAGTTCCATGATTATTGCCTGCTGACTGTTTGATTCGTGCCTACTCAGCTCTTTGTTTATTGCCTTCAGAGGCACATGATCAGTGTATGATAGCAAACATGATCAGCGCATGATCAGTCACATGATCAGAGCCATTAAGTCATGTGATCACTACATGATAGTCATGTGATCAGTCCATGCTCAGTCACGTGATCAGTGCATGATCTGTCACATGATTAGTGTATGATCATCCACGTGATCAGTGCAGGGGCAGTCATGTGATCAGTGCATGATATAGACGTGATCAGTGCATGATCAGTCTCGTGATCAGTGCATGATAGCCACGTGATCAGTGCATGATCAGTCACCTGATGGGTGTATGATCATTCACGTGACCTGTACATGGTAGCTACATGATCATTGCATGATCAGCCACGTGAATAGTGCATGATAGCCACGTGATCACTGCATGATCAGTCACGTGATCAGTGCATGATCAGTCATGTGATCAGTGCATGATCAGTCACGTGATCAGTGCATGATCAGTCACGTGATCAGTGCATGATCAGCCACGTGATCAGTGCATGATCAGTCACGTGATCAGTGCATGATATAGACGTGATCAGTGCATGATCAGTCACGTGATCAGTGCATGATAGCCACGTGATCAGTGCATGATCAGTCACCTGATCAGTGTATGATCATTCACGTGACCAGTACATGGTACCTACATGATCAGTGCATGATCAGCCACGTGATCAGTGCATGATAGCCACGTGATCAGTGCATGATCAGTCACGTGATCAGTGCATGATCAGTCACGTGATCAGTGCATGATCAGTCACGTGATCAGTGCATGATCAGTCACGTGATCAGTGCATGATCAGTCACGTGATCAGTGCATGATATCCACGTGATCAGTGCATGATAGCCACGTGATCAGTGCATGATCAGTCACGTGATCAGTGCATGATCAGTCACGTGATCGTGTGTGATCAGCCACGTGATCAGTGCATGATGAGCCACGTGATCAGTGCATGATCAATTACGTGATCAGTGCATGATCAGTCACGTGATCAGTGCATGATTGCTACGTGATCAGTGCATGATCAGCCACGTGATCAGTGCATGATAGCTACGTGATCAGTGCATGATAGCCACGTGATCAGTGCATGAGAGCCACGTGATCAGTGCATGATCAGTCACGTGATACATGTGTGATCAGCCACGTGATCAGTGCATGATGAGCCACGTGATCAGTGCATGATCAATTACGTGATCAGTGCATGATCAGTCACGTGACCAGTACATGGTTGCTACGTGATCATTGCATGATCAGCCACGTGAGCAGTGCATGATAGCCACGTGATCAGTGCATGATCAGTCACGTGATCAGTACATGATCAGTCACGTGAACAGTGCATGATCATATACGTGATCTGTGCATGATCAGTCACGTGACCAGTATATGGTAGCTACGTGATCATTCCTTGACTAGCCACGTGAGCAGTGCATGATAGCCACGTGATGTGTGCATGATCAGTTACGTGAGCAGAGGATGATCAGCCACGTGATCAGTGCATGAGTGCCACGTGATCAGTGCATGATATGTCATGTGACAGGTGTGTGATCAGCCACGTGAACAGTGCATGTTCAGCCACGTGATCAGTGCATGATAGCCACGTGATCAGTGCATGATCAGTTACGTGAGCAGTGTATGATCAGCCACGTGATCAGTGCATGATCAGACACGTGAACAGTGTATGATCAGCCACGTGATCAGTGCATGATATCCAAGTGATCAGTGCATGATCATCACGTGATCAGTGTATGATCAGCCACGTGAACAGTGCATGCTCAGTCACGTGATCAGGGCCTGCTGAGCTGCGTGATTACTGTCTGCTCATCTGCTTGACAATTGCCAGCTGAGCTGCACGATTCCTGCCTGTCATCTGCTTGACAATTGCCAGCTGTGCTGCGTAATTCCTGCCTGCTCAGCTGCTTGATTATTGCCAGCTGAGCAGCATGATTCCTCACACCTGAGTTCCATGATTATTGCCTGCTGACTGTTTGATTCGTGCCTACTCAGCTCTTTGTTTATTGCCTCCAGAGGCACATGATCAGTGTATGATAGCAAACATGATCAGCGCATGATCAGTCACATGATCAGCGCCATTAAGTCACGTGATCACTACATGATAGTCATGTGATCAGTCCATGCTCAGTCACGGTATCAGTGCATGATCAGCCACGTGATCAGTGCATGATCTGTCACATGATTAGTGTATGATCATCCACGTGATCAGTGCATGGGCAGTCATGTGATCAGTGCATGATATAGACGTGATCAGTGCATGATCAGTCTCGTGATCAGTGCATGATAGCCACGTGATCAGTGCATGATCAGTCACCTGATGGGTGTATGATCATTCACGTGACCTGTACATGGTAGCTACATGATCATTGCATGATCAGCCACGTGAGTAGTGCATGATAGCCACGTGATCACTGCATGATCAGTCACGTGATCAGTGCATGATCAGTCATGTGACCAGTACATGGTAGCTGCGTGATCATGCATGATCAGCCACGTGAGCAGTGCATGATAGCCACGTGATCAGTGCATGATCAGACACGTGATCAGTGCATGATCAGCCACGTGATCAGTGCATGATCAGCACGTGATCAGTGCATGATCAGCCACGTGATCAGTGCATGATCAGTCACGTGATCAGTGCATGATCAGTCACGTGATCAGTGTGTGATCAGCCACGTGAACAGTGCATGCTCAGTCACGTGATCAGGGCCTGCTGAGCTGCGTGATTACTGTCTGCTCATCTGCTTGACAATTGCCAGCTGAGCTGCACGATTCCTGCCTGTCATCTGCTTGACAATTGCCACCTGTGCTGCGTAATTCCTGCCTGCTCATCTACTTGATTATTGCCAGCTGAGCAGCATGATTTCTCAGAAGTGAGTTCCATGATTATAGCCTGCTGACTGATTCCTGCCTACTCAGCTCTATGTTCATTGCCTCCAGAGGCACATGATCAGTGTATGACACCAAACATGATCAGCACATGATCAGTCACATGATCAGTGCATGATAAGCCACGTGATCAGTGCATGATCAATTACGTGATCAGTGCATGATCAGTCACGTGATCAGTGCATGGTAGCTGCGTGATCAGTGCATGATCAGCCACGTGATCAGTGCATGATAGCCACGTGATCAGTGCATGATCAGTCACGTGATCAGTGCATGATCAGTCACGTGATCAGTGCATGATCAGTCACGTGATCAGTGCATGATCAGTCACGTGATCAGTGCATGATCAGTCACGTGACCAGTGCATGATAGCTACGTGATCATTGCATGATCAGCCACGTGATCAGTGCATGATAGTCACGTGATCAGTGCATGATAGCCACGTGATCAGTGCATGATCAGTCACGTGATACGTGTGTGATCAGCCACGTGATCAGTGCATGATATCCACGTGATCAGTGCATGATAGCCACGTGATCAGTGCATGATCAGTCACGTGATCAGTGCATGATCAGTCACGTGATAGTGCATGATCAGCCACGTGATCAGTGCATGATAGCCACGTGATCAGTGCATGATCAGTTACGTGATCAGTGCATGATCAGTCACGTGATCAGTGCATGGTAGTCACGTGATCAGTGCATGATCAGCCACGTGATCAGTGCATGATAGCCACGTGATCAGTGCATGATAGCCACGTGATCAGTGCATGATGCCACGTGATCAGTGCATGATCAGTCACGTGATCAGGGCCTGCTGAGCTGCGTGATTACTGTCTGCTCATCTGCTTGACAATTGCCAGCTGAGCTGCACGATTCCTGCCTGTCATCTGCTTGACAATTGCCAGCTGTGCTGCGTAATTCCTGCATGCTCAGCTGCTTGATTATTGCCAGCTGAGCAGCATGATTCCTCACATCTGAGTTCCATGATTATTGCCTGCTGACTGTTTGATTCGTGCCTACTCAGCTCTTTGTTTATTGCCTCCAGAGGCACATGATCAGTGTATGATAGCAAACATGATCAGCGCATGATCAGTCACATGATCAGTGCCATTAAGTCACGTGATCACTACATGATAGTCATGTGATCAGTCCATGCTCAGTCACGGTATCAGTGCATGATCAGCCACGTGATCAGTGCATGATCTGTCACATGATCAGTGAATGATCATCCACGTGATCAGTGCATGGGCAGTCATGTGATCAGTGCATGATATAGACGTGATCAGTGCATGATCAGTCACGTGATCAGTGCATGATAGCCACGTGATCAGTGCATGATCAGTCACCTGATGGGTGTATGATCATTCACGTGACCTGTACATGATAGCTACATGATCATTGCATGATCAGCCACGTGAGTAGTGCATGATAGCCACGTGATCAGTGCATGATCAGTCACGTGATCAGTGCATGATCAGTCATGTGACCAGTACATGGTAGCTACGTGATCATGCATGATCAGCCACGTGATCAGTGCATGATAGCCACGTGATCAGTGCATGATCAGCCACGTGATCAGTGCATGATCAGTCACGTGATCAGTGCATGATCAGCCACGTGATCAGTGCATGACCAGGAACGTGATCAGGGCCTGCTGAGCTGCGTGATTACTGTCTGCTCATCTGCTTGACAATTGCCAGCTGAGCTGCACGATTCCTGCCTGTCATCTGCTTGACAATTGCCACCTGTGCTGCGTAATTCCTGCCTGCTCATCTACTTGATTATTGCCAGCTGAGCAGCATGATTTCTCAGAGCTGAGTTCCATGATTATAGCCTGCTGACTGATTCCTGCCTACTCAGCTCTATGTTCATTGCCTCCAGAGGCACATGATCAGTGTATGATACCAAACATGATCAGCACATGATCAGTCACATGATCAGTGCATGATAAGCCCGTGATCAGTGCATGATCAGTCATGTGATCAGTGCATGATCAGTCACGTGACCAGTACATGGTAGCTGCGTGATCAGTGCATGATCAGCCACGTGATCAGTGCATGATAGCCACGTGATCAGTGCATGATAGCCACGTGATCAGTGCATGATCAGTCACGTGATCAGTGCATGATCAGCCACGTGATCAGTGCATGATAGCCACGTGATCAGTGCATGATCAGTCACGTGATCAGTGCATGATCAGTCACGTGTGTGTGATCAGCCACGTGATCAGTGCATGATGAGCCACGTGATCAGTGCATGATCAATTACGTGATCAGTGCATGATCAGTCACGTGACCAGTACATGGTAGCTACGTGATCATTGCATGATCAGCCACGTGATCAGTGCATGATAGCCACGTGATCAGTGCATGATAGCCACGTGATCAGTGCATGATAGCCACGTGATCAGTGCATGATCAGTCACGTGATCATGTGTGATCAGCCACGTGATCAGTGCATGATCAGCCACGTGATCAGTGCATGATCAGTCACGTGATCAGTACATGGTTGCTACGTGATCAGTGCATGATCAGCCACGTGATCAGTGCATGATAGCCACGTGATCAGTGCATGATCAGTCACGTGATCAGTGCATGATCAGTCACGTGAACAGTGCATGATCATATACGTGATCAGTGCATGATCAGTCACGTGACCAGTATATGGTAGCTACGTGATCATTCCATGACAGCCACGTGAGCAGTGCATGATAGCCACGTGATGTGTGCATGATCAGTTACGTGATCAGTGCATGATCAGCCACGTGATCAGTGCATGATGCCACGTGATCAGTGCATGATCAGTTACGTGAGCAGTGTATGATCAGCCACGTGATCAGTGCATGGTCAGACACGTGAACAGTGTATGATCAGCCACGTGATCAGTGCATGATATCCAAGTTATCAGTGCATGATCATCACGTGATCAGTGTATGATCAGCCACGTGAACAGTGCATGCTCAGTCACGTGATCAGGGCCTGCTGAGCTGCGTGATTACTGTCTGCTCATCTGCTTGACAATTGCCAGCTGAGCTGCACGATTCCTGCCTGTCATCTGCTTGACAATTGCCAGCTGTGCTGCGTAATTCCTGCCTGCTCAGCTGCTTGATTATTGCCAGCTGAGCAGCATGATTCCTCACAGCTGAGTTCCATGATTATTGCCTGCTGACTGTTTGATTCGTGCCTACTCAGCTCTTTGTTTATTGCCTCCAGAGGCACATGATCAGTGTATGATAGCAAACATGATCAGCGCATGATCAGTCACATGATCAGCGCCATTAAGTCACGAGATCACTACATGATAGTCATGTGATCAGTCCATGCTCAGTCACGGTATCAGTGCATGATCAGCCACGTGATCAGTGCATGATCAGCCACGTGATCAGTGCATGATAGCCATGTGATCAGTGCATGATTTATCACGTGATCAGTGCATGATCAGTCAGGTGATCAGTGCATGATCAGCCACGTGATCAGTGCATGATCAGTCACCTGATGGGTGTATGATCAGTCACGTGACCAGTACATGGTAGCTACATGATCATTGCATGATCAGCCACGTGAGTAGTGCATGATAGCCACGTGATCAGTGCATGATCAGTCACGTGATCAGTGCATGATCAGTCATGTGATCAGTGCATGATCAGGCACGTGATCAGTGCATGATCAGCCACGTGATCAGTGCATGATAGCCACGTGATCAGTGCATGATATCCACGTGATCAGTGCATGATAGCCACGTGATCAGTGCATGATTAGTCACGTGATCAGTGCATGATCAGTCACGTGATACGTGTCTGATCAGCCACGTGATCAGTGCATGATAGCCACGTGATCAGTGCAGGATCAATTACGTGATCAGTGCATGATCAGTCACGTGAACAGTACATGGTTGCTACGTGATCGTTTCATGATCAGCCACGTGAGCAGAGCATGATAGCCACGTGATCAGTGCATGATCAGTCACGTGATCAGTACATGATCAGTCACGTGAACAGTGCATGATCATTTACGTGATCTGTGCATGATCAGTCACGTGACCAGTATATGGTAGCCGTGATCATTCCATGACGAACCACGTGAGCAGTGCATGATAGCCACGTGATGTGTGCATGATGAGTTACGTGAGCAGAGTATGATCAGCCACGTGATCAGTGCATGAGTGCCACGTGATCAGTGCATGATATGTCACGTGACAGTGTGTGATCAGCCACGTGAACAGTGCATGTTCAGCCACGTGATCAGTGCATGATAGCCACGTGATCAGTGCATGATCAGTTACGTGAGCAGTGTATGATCAGCCACGTGATCAGTGCATGGTCAGACACGTGAACAGTGTATGATCAGCCACGTGATCAGTGCATGATATCCAAGTGATCAGTGCATGATCAATCACGTGATCAGTGTATGATCAGCCACGTGAACAGTGCATGCTCAGTCACGTGATCAGGGCCTGCTGAGCTGCGTGATTACTGTCTGCTCATCTGCTTGACAATTGCCAGCTGAGCTGCACGATTCCTGCCTGTCATCTGCTTGACAATTGCCAGCTGTGCTGCGTAATTCCTGCCTGCTCAGCTGCTTGATTATTGCCAGCTGAGCAGCATGATTCCTCACAGCTGAGTTCCATGATTATTGCCTGCTGACTGTTTGATTCGTGCCTACTCAGCTCTTTGTTTATTGCCTCCAGAGGCACATGATCAGTGTATGATAGCAAACATGATCAGCGCATGATCAGTCACATGATCAGCGCCATTAAGTCACGTGATCACTACATGATAGTCATGTGATCAGTCCATGCTCAGTCACGGTATCAGTGCATGATCAGCCACGTGATCAGTGCATGATCTGTCACATGATTAGTGTATGATCATCCACGTGATCAGTGCATGGGCAGTCATGTGATCAGTGCATGATATAGACGTGATCAGTGCATGATCAGTCTCGTGATCAGTGCATGATAGCCACGTGATCAGTGCATGATCAGTCACCTGATGGGTGTATGATCATTCACGTGACCTGTACATGGTAGCTACATGATCATTGCATGATCAGCCACGTGAGTAGTGCATGATAGCCACGTGATCACTGCATGATCAGTCACGTGATCAGTGCATGATCAGTCATGTGATCAGTGCATGATCAGTCACGTGATCAGTGCATGATCAGTCACGTGATCAGTGCATGATCAGCCACGTGATCAGTGCATGATCAGTCACGTGATCAGTGCATGATATAGACGTGTTCAGTGCATGATCAGTCACGTGATCAGTGCATGATAGCCACGTGATCAGTGCATGATCAGTCACGTGATCAGTGCATGATCAGTCACGTGACCAGTACATGGTAGCTACGTGATCAGTGCATGATCAGCCACGTGATCAGTGCATGATAGCCACGTGATCAGTGCATGATCAGTCACGTGATCAGTGCATGATCAGTCACGTGATCAGTGCATGATCAGTCACGTGATCAGTGCATGATCAGTTACGTGATCAGTGCATGATCAGTCACGTGATCAGTGCATGATATCCACGTGATCAGTGCATGATAGCCACGTGATCAGTGCATGATCAGTCACGTGATCAGTGCATGATCAGTCACGTGATCATGTGTGATCAGCCACGTGATCAGTGCATGATGAGCCACGTGATCAGTGCATGATCAGTTACGTGATCAGTGCATGATCAGTCACGTGATCAGTGCATGGTTGCTACGTGATCAGTGCATGATCAGCCACGTGATCAGTGCATGATAGCCACGTGATCAGTGCATGATAGCCACGTGATCAGTGCATGAGAGCCACGTGATCAGTGCATGATCAGTCACGTGATACATGTGTGATCAGCCACGTGATCAGTGCATGATGAGCCACGTGATCAGTGCATGATCACTTACGTGATCAGTGCATGATCAGTCACGTGACCAGTACATGGTTGCTACGTGATCCTTTCATGATCAGCCACGTGAGCAGTGCATGATAGCCACGTGATCAGTGCATGATCAGTCACGTGATCAGTACATGATCAGTCACGTGAACAGTGCATGATCATATACGTGATCTGTGCATGATCAGTCACGTGACCAGTATATGGTAGCTACGTGATCATTCCATGACGAGCCACGTGAGCAGTGCATGATAGCCACGTGATGTGTGCATGATCAGTTACGTGAGCAGAGTATGATCAGCCACGTGATCAGTGCATGAGTGCCACGTGATCAGTGCATGATATGTCACGTGACAGGTGTGTGATCAGCCACGTGAACAGTGCATGTTCAGCCACGTGATCAGTGCATGATAGCCACGTGATCAGTGCATGATCACTTACGTGAGCAGTGTATGATCAGCCACGTGATCAGTGCATGGTCAGACACGTGAACAGTGTATGATCAGCCACGTGATCAGTGCATGATATCCAAGTGATCAGTGCATGATCATCACGTGATCAGTGTATGATCAGCCACGTGAACAGTGCATGCTCAGTCACGTGATCAGGGCCTGCTGAGCTGCGTGATTACTGTCTGCTCATCTGCTTGACAATTGCCAGCTGAGCTGCACGATTCCTGCCTGTCATCTGCTTGACAATTGCCAGCTGTGCTGCGTAATTCCTGCCTGCTCAGCTGCTTGATTATTGCCAGCTGAGCAGCATGATTCCTCACAGCTGAGTTCCATGATTATTGCCTGCTGACTGTTTGATTCGTGCCTACTCAGCTCTTTGTTTATTGCCTCCAGAGGCACATGATCAGTGTATGATAGCAAACATGATCAGCGCATGATCAGTCACATGATCAGCGCCATTAAGTCACGTGATCACTACATGATAGTCATGTGATCAGTCCATGCTCAGTCACGGTATCAGTGCATGATCAGCCACGTGATCAGTGCATGATCTGTCACATGAGTAGTGTATGATCATCCACGTGATCAGTGCATGGGCAGTCATGTGATCAGTGCATGATATAGACGTGATCAGTGCATGATCAGTCACGTGATCAGTGCATGATAGCCACGTGATCAGTGCATGATCAGTCACCTGATGGGTGTATGATCATTCACGTGACCTGTACATTGTAGCTACATGATCATTGCATGATCAGCCACGTGAGTAGTGCATGATAGCCACGTGATCAGTGCATGATCAGTCACGTGATCAGTGCATGATCAGTCATGTGACCAGTACATGGTAGCTGCGTGATCATGCATGATCAGCCACGTGAGCAGTGCATGATAGCCACGTGATCAGTGCATGATCAGACACGTGATCAGTGCATGATCAGTCACGTGATCAGTGCATGATCAGCCACGTGATCAGTGCATGATCAGGCACGTGATCAGTGTATGATCAGCCACGTGATCAGTGCATGATCAGTCACGTGATCAGTGCATGATCAGTCACGTGATCAGTGTGTGATCAGCCACGTGAACAGTGCATGCTCAGTCACGTGATCAGGGCCTGCTGAGCTGCGTGATTACTGTCTGCTCATCTGCTTGACAATTGCCAGCTGAGCTGCACGATTCCTGCCTGTCATCTGCTTGACAATTGCCACCTGTGCTGCGTAATTCCTGCCTGCTCATCTGCTTGATTATTGCCAGCTGAGCAGCATGATTTCTCAGAGCTGAGTTCCATGATTATAGCCTGCTGACTGATTCGTGCCTACTCAGCTCTTTGTTCATTGCCTCCAGAGGCACATGATCAGTGTATGACACCAAACATGATCAGCACATGATCAGTCACATGATCAGTGCATGATAAGCCACGTGATCAGTGCATGATCAATTACGTGATCAGTGCATGATCAGTCACGTGATCAGTACATGGTAGCTGCGTGATCAGTGCATGATCAGCCACGTGATCAGTGCATGATAGCCACGTGATCAGTGCATGATCAGTCACGTGATCAGTGCATGATCAGTCACGTGATCAGTGCATGATCAGTCACGTGATCAGTGCATGATCAGTTACGTGATCAGTGCATGATCAGTCACGTGACCAGTGCATGATAGCTACGTGATCATTGCATGATCAGCCACGTGATCAGTGCATGATAGCCACGTGATCAGTGCATGATAGCCACGTGATCAGTGCATGATCAGTCACGTGATACGTGTGTGATCAGCCACGTGATCAGTGCATGATATCCACGTGATCAGTGCATGATAGCCACGTGATCAGTGCATGATCAGTCACGTGATCAGTGCATGATCAGTCACGTGATCGTGTGTGATCAGCCACGTGATCAGTGCATGATGAGCCACGTGATCAGTGCATGATCAATTACGTGATCAGTGCATGATCAGTCACGTGACCAGTATATGGTTGCTACGTGATCAGTGCATGATCAGCCACGTGATCAGTGCATGATAGCCACGTGATCAGTGCATGATCAGCCACGTGATCAGTGCATGATGCCACGTGATCAGTGCATGATCAGTCACGTGATCATGTGTGATCAGCCACGTGATCAGTGCATGATCAGCCACGTGATCAGTGCATGATCAGCCACGTGATCAGTGCATGATCAGTCACGTGATCAGTGCATGATATAGACGTGATCAGTGCATGATCAGTCACGTGATCAGTGCATGATAGCCACGTGATCAGTGCATGATCAGTCACGTGATCAGTGTATGATCAGCCACGTGATCAGTGCATGATCAGTCACGTGATCAGTGCATGATCAGTCACGTGATCAGTGTGTGATCAGCCACGTGAACAGTGCATGCTCAGTCACGTGATCAGGGCCTGCTGAGCTGCGTGATTACTGTCTGCTCATCTGCTTGACAATTGCCAGCTGAGCTGCACGATTCCTGCCTGTCATCTGCTTGACAATTGCCAGCTGTGCTGCGTAATTCCTGCCTGCTCAGCTACTTGATTATTGCCAGCTGAGCAGCATGATTTCTCACAGCTGAGTTCCATGATTATAGCCTGCTGACTGATTCGTGCCTACTCAGCTCTTTGTTCATTGCCTCCAGAGGCACATGATCAGTGTATGACACCAAACATGATCAGCACATGATCAGTCACATGATCAGTGCATGATAAGCCACGTGATCAGTGCATGATCACGTGATCAGTGCATGATCAGTCATGTGATCAGTGCATGGTAGCTGCGTGATCAGTGCATGATCAGCCACGTGATCAGTGCATGATAGCCACGTGATCAGTGCATGATCAGTCACGTGATCAGTGCATGATCAGTCACGTGATCAGTGCATGATCAGTCACGTGATCAGTGCATGATCAGTCACGTGATCAGTGCATGATAGCACGTGATCAGTGCATGATCAGCCACGTGATCAGTGCATGATAGCCACGTGATCAGTGCATGATAGCCACGTGATCAGTGCATGATCAGTCACGTGATCAGTGCATGATCAGCCACGTGATCAGTGCATGATAGCCACGTGATCAGTGCATGATCAGCCACGTGATCAGTGCATGATAGCCACGTGATCAGTGCATGATCAGTCACGTGATCAGATCAGCCACGTGATCAGTGCATGATAGCCACGTGATCAGTGCATGATCAGTGCATGATCAGTCACGTGATCAGTGCATGATAGCCACGTGATCAGTGCATGATCAGCCACGTGATCAGTGCATGATAGCCACGTGATCAGTGCATGATCACGTGATCAGTGCATGATCAGTCACGTGATCAGTACAGCACGTGATCATGCATGATCAGCCACGTGATCAGTGCATGATAGCCACGTGATCAGTGCATGATCAGTCACGTGATCAGTGCATGATCAGTCACGTGAACAGTGCATGATCACGTGATCTGTGCATGATCAGTCACGTGACCAGTATATGGTAGCACGTGATCATTCCACGTGAGCAGTGCATGATAGCCACGTGATGTGCATGATCAGACGTCATGATCAGCCACGTGATCAGTGCATGAGTGCCACGTGATCAGTGCATGATATGTCACGTGACATGATCAGCCACGTGAACAGTGCATGTCAGCCACGTGATCAGTGCATGATAGCCACGTGATCAGTGCATGATCAGTTACGTGAGCAGTGTATGATCAGCCACGTGATCAGTGCATGGTCAGACACGTGAACAGTGTATGATCAGCCACGTGATCAGTGCATGATATCCAAGTGATCAGTGCATGATCATCACGTGATCAGTGTATGATCAGCCACGTGAACAGTGCATGCTCAGTCACGTGATCAGGGCCTGCTGAGCTGCGTGATTACTGTCTGCTCATCTGCTTGACAATTGCCAGCTGAGCTGCACGATTCCTGCCTGTCATCTGCTTGACAATTGCCAGCTGTGCTGCGTAATTCCTGCCTGCTCAGCTGCTTGATTATTGCCAGCTGAGCAGCATGATCACAGCTGAGTTCCATGATTATTGCCTGCTGATGATTCGTGCCTACTCAGCTCTTTGATTGCCTCCAGAGGCACATGATCAGTGTATGATAGCAAACATGATCAGCGCATGATCAGTCACATGATCAGCATTAAGTCACGTGATCATCATGATAGTCATGATCAGTCCATGCTCAGTCACGGTATCAGTGCATGATCAGCCACGTGATCAGTGCATGATCTGTCACATGATTAGTGTATGATCATCCACGTGATCAGTGCATGCAGTCATGTGATCAGTGCATGATATAGACGTGATCAGTGCATGATCAGTCACGTGATCAGTGCATGATAGCCACGTGATCAGTGCATGATCAGTCACGTGATGGGTGCATGATCATTCACGTGATACATGGTAGCTACGTGATCATTGCATGATCAGCCACGTGAGTAGTGCATGATAGCCACGTGATCAGTGCATGATCAGCATGATCAGTCATGTCATGGTAGCTGCGTGATCATGCATGATCAGCCACGTGATCAGTGCATGATAGCCACGTGATCAGTGCATGATCAGTCACGTGATCAGTGCATGATCAGCCACGTGATCAGTGCATGATCAGCACGTGATCAGTGCATGATCAGCCACGTGATCAGTGCATGATCAGTCACGTGATCAGTGCATGATCAGTCACGTGATCAGTGTGTGATCAGCCACGTGAACAGTGCATGCTCAGTCACGTGATCAGGGCCTGCTGAGCTGCGTGATTACTGTCTGCTCATCTGCTTGACAATTGCCAGCTGAGCTGCACGATTCCTGCCTGTCATCTCCTTGACAATTGCCACCTGTGCTGCGTAATTCCTGCCTGCTCATCTACTTGATTATTGCCAGCTGAGCAGCATGATTTCTCAGAGGTGAGTTCCATGATTATAGCCTGCTGACTGATTCCTGCCTACTCAGCTCTATGTTCATTGCCTCCAGAGGCACATGATCAGTGTGTGACACCAAACATGATCAGCACATGATCAGTCACATGATCAGTGCATGATTAGCCACGTGATCAGTGCATGATCAATTACGTGATCAGTGCATGATCAGTCATGTGACCAGTACATGGTAGCTGCGTGATCATTGCATGATCAGCCACGTGATCAGTGCATGATAGCCACGTGATCAGTGCATGATCAGTCACGTGATCAGTGCATGATCAGTCACGTGATCAGTGCATGATCAGTCACGTGATCAGTGCATGATCAGTCACGTGATCAGTGCATGATCAGTCACGTGACCAGTGCATGATAGCTACGTGATCATTGCATGATCAGCCACGTGATCAGTGCATGATAGCCACGTGATCAGTGCATGATAGCCACGTGATCAGTGCATGATCAGTCACGTGACAGTGCATGATCAGCCACGTGATCAGTGCATGATCAGCCACGTGATCAGTGCATGATCAATTACGTGATCAGTGCATGATCAGTCACGTGATCAGTGCATGATAGCTACGTGATCAGTGCATGATCAGCCACGTGATCAGTGCATGATAGCCACGTGATCAGTGCATGATAGCCACGTGATCAGTGCATGATCAGTCACGTGATCAGTGCATGATCAGTCACGTGATCGTGTGTGATCAGCCACGTGATCAGTGCATGATGAGCCACGTGATCAGTGCATGATCATTACGTGATCAGTGCATGATCAGTCACGTGATCAGTGCATGGTTGCTACGTGATCAGTGCATGATCAGCCACGTGATCAGTGCATGATAGCCACGTGATCAGTGCATGATAGCCACGTGATCAGTGCATGATGCCACGTGATCAGTGCATGATCAGTCACGTGATCATGTGTGATCAGCCACGTGATCAGTGCATGATCAGCCACGTGATCAGTGCATGATCAATTACGTGATCAGTGCATGATCAGTCACGTGATCAGTGCATGATATAGACGTGATCAGTGCATGATCAGTCACGTGATCAGTGCATGATAGCCACGTGATCAGTGCATGATCAGTCACGTGATCAGTGCATGATCAGTCACGTGACCAGTACATGTAGCTACGTGATCATTGCATGATCAGCCACGTGAGTAGTGCATGATAGCCACGTGATCAGTGCATGATCAGTCACGTGATCAGTGCATGATCAGTCACGTGATCAGTGCATGGTAGCTGCGTGATCATGCATGATCAGCCACGTGATCAGTGCATGATAGCCACGTGATCAGTGCATGATCAGCCACGTGATCAGTGCATGATCAGTCACGTGATCAGTGCATGATCAGCCACGTGATCAGTGCATGATCAGTCACGTGATCAGTGTGTGATCAGCCACGTGATCAGTGCATGATCAGTCACATGATCAGTGCATGATCAGTCACGTGATCAGTGTATGATCAGCCACGTGAACAGTGCATGCTCAGTCACGTGATCAGGGCCTGCTGAGCTGCGTGATTACTGTCTGCTCATCTGCTTGACAATTGCCAGCTGAGCTGCACGATTCCTGCCTGTCATCTGCTTGACAATTGCCACCTGTGCTGCGTAATTCCTGCCTGCTCATCTGCTTGATTATTGCCAGCTGAGCAGCATGATTTCTCAGAGCTGAGTTCCATGATTATTGCCTGCTGACTGATTCCTGCCTACTCAGCTCTTTGTTCATTGCCTCCAGAGGCACATGATCAGTGTATGACACCAAACATGATCAGCACATGATCAGTCACATGATCAGTGCATGATAAGCCACGTGATCAGTGCATGATCAGTCACGTGATCAGTGCATGATCAGTCATGTGATCAGTGCATGGTAGCTGCGTGATCAGTGCATGATCAGCCACGTGATCAGTGCATGATAGCCACGTGATCAGTGCATGATCAGTCACGTGATCAGTGCATGATCAGTCACGTGATCAGTGCATGATCAGTCACGTGATCAGTGCATGATCAGTCACGTGATCAGTGCATGATAGCTACGTGATCATTGCATGATCAGCCACGTGATCAGTGCATGATAGCCACGTGATCAGTGCATGATAGCCACGTGATCAGTGCATGATCAGTCACGTGATCAGTGCATGATCAGCCACGTGATCAGTGCATGATAGCCACGTGATCAGTGCATGATAGCCACGTGATCAGTGCATGATCAGCCACGTGATCAGTGCATGATCAGTCACGTGATACGTGTGTGATCAGCCACGTGATCAGTGCATGATAGCCACGTGATCAGTGCATGATCAGCCACGTGATCAGTGCATGATCAGTCACGTGATCAGTACATGATAGCTACGTGATCATTGCATGATCAGCCACGTGATCAGTGCATGATGAGCCACGTGATCAGTGGGGGATCAATTACGTGATCAGTGCATGATCAGTCACGTGACCAGTACATGTTAGCTACGTGATCATTGCATGATCAGCCACGTGAGCAGAGCATGATAGCCACGTGATCAGTGCATGATCAGTCACGTGATCAGTACATGATCAGTCACGTGAACAGTGCATGATCATTTACGTGATCTGTGCATGATCAGTCACGTGACCAGTATATGGTAGCTACGTGATCATTCCATGACGAGCCACGTGAGCAGTGCATGATAGCCACGTGATGTGTGCATGATCAGTTACGTGAGCAGAGTATGATCAGCCACGTGATCAGTGCATGAGTGCCACGTGATCAGTGCATGATATGTCACGTGACAGGTGTGTGATCAGCCACGTGAACAGTGCATGTTCAGCCACGTGATCAGTGCATGATAGCCACGTGATCAGTGCATGATCAGTTACGTGAGCAGTGTATGATCAGCCACGTGATCAGTGCATGGTCAGACACGTGAACAGTGTATGATCAGCCACGTGATCAGTGCATGATATCCAAGTGATCAGTGCATGATCATCACGTGATCAGTGTATGATCAGCCACGTGAACAGTGCATGCTCAGTCACGTGATCAGGGCCTGCTGAGCTGCGTGATTACTGTCTGCTCATCTGCTTGACAATTGCCAGCTGAGCTGCACGATTCCTGCCTGTCATCTGCTTGACAATTGCCAGCTGTGCTGCGTAATTCCTGCCTGCTCAGCTGCTTGATTATTGCCAGCTGAGCAGCATGATTCCTCACAGCTGAGTTCCATGATTATTGCCTGCTGACTGTTTGATTCGTGCCTACTCAGCTCTTTGTTTATTGCCTCCAGAGGCACATGATCAGTGTATGATAGCAAACATGATCAGCGCATGATCAGTCACATGATCAGCGCCATTAAGTCACGTGATCACTACATGATAGTCATGTGATCAGTCCATGCTCAGTCACGGTATCAGTGCATGATCAGCCACGTGATCAGTGCATGATCTGTCACATGATTAGTGTATGATCATCCACGTGATCAGTGCATGGGCAGTCATGTGATCAGTGCATGATATAGACGTGATCAGTGCATGATCAGTCTCGTGATCAGTGCATGATAGCCACGTGATCAGTGCATGATCAGTCACCTGATGGGTGTATGATCATTCACGTGACCTGTACATGGTAGCTACATGATCATTGCATGATCAGCCACGTGAGTAGTGCATGATAGCCACGTGATCACTGCATGATCAGTCACGTGATCAGTGCATGATCAGTCATGTGACCAGTACATGGTAGCTGCGTGATCATGCATGATCAGCCACGTGAGCAGTGCATGATAGCCACGTGATCAGTGCATGATCAGACACGTGATCAGTGCATGATCAGCCACGTGATCAGTGCATGATCAGCCCGTGATCAGTGCATGATCAGCCACGTGATCAGTGCATGATCAGTCACGTGATCAGTGCATGATCAGTCACGTGATCAGTGTGTGATCAGCCACGTGATCAGTGCATGATCAGTCACGTGATCAGGGCCTGCTGAGCTGTGTGATTACTGTCTGCTCATCTGCTTGACAATTTCCAGTTGAGCTGCACGATTCCTGCCTGTCATCTCCTTGACAATTGCCACCTGTGCTGCGTAATTCCTGCCTGCTCATCTACTTGATTATTGCCAGCTGAGCAGCATGATTTCTCAGAGGTGAGTTCCATGATTATAGCCTGCTGACTGATTCCTGCCTACTCAGCTCTATGTTCATTGCCTCCAGAGGCACATGATCAGTGTGTGACACCAAACATGATCAGCACATGATCAGTCACATGATCAGTGCATGATCAGCCACGTGATCAGTGCATGATCAATTACGTGATCAGTGCATGATCAGTCACGTGACCAGTACATGGTAGCTGCGTGATCAGTGCATGATCAGCCACGTGATCAGTGCATGATAGCCACGTGATCAGTGCATGATCAGTCACGTGATCAGTGCATGATCAGTCACGTGATCAGTGCATGATCAGTCACGTGATCAGTGCATGATCAGTTACGTGATCAGTGCATGATCAGTCACGTGACCAGTGCATGTCAGCTACGTGATCATTGCATGATCAGCCACGTGATCAGTGCATGATAGCCACGTGATCAGTGCATGATAGCCACGTGATCAGTGCATGATCAGTCACGTGATCGTGTGTGATCAGCCACGTGATCAGTGCATGATATCCACGTGATCAGTGCATGATAGCCACGTGATCAGTGCATGATCAGTCACGTGATCAGTGCATGATCAGTCACGTGATAGTGTGTGATCAGCCACGTGATCAGTGCATGATCAGCCACGTGATCAGTGCATGATCAGTTACGTGATCAGTGCATGATCAGTCACGTGATCAGTGCATGATAGCCACGTGATCAGTGCATGATCAGCCACGTGATCAGTGCATGATCAGCCACGTGATCAGTGCATGATATCCAAGTGATCAGTGCATGATCAATCACGTGATCAGTGTATGATCAGCCACGTGAACAGTGCATGCTCAGTCACGTGATCAGGGCCTGCTGAGCTGCGTGATTACTGTCTGCTCATCTGCTTGACAATTGCCAGCTGAGCTGCACGATTCCTGCCTGTCATCTGCTTGACAATTGCCAGCTGTGCTGCGTAATTCCTGCCTGCTCAGCTGCTTGATTATTGCCAGCTGAGCAGCATGATTCCTCACAGCTGAGTTCCATGATTATTGCCTGCTGACTGTTTGATTCGTGCCTACTCAGCTCTTTGTTTATTGCCTCCAGAGGCACATGATCAGTGTATGATAGCAAACATGATCAGCGCATGATCAGTCACATGATCAGCGCCATTAAGTCACGTGATCACTACATGATAGTCATGTGATCAGTCCATGCTCAGTCACGGTATCAGTGCATGATCAGCCACGTGATCAGTGCATGATCTGTCACAAGATTAGTGTATGATCATCCACGTGATCAGTGCATGGGCAGTCATGTGATCAGTGCATGATATAGACGTGATCAGTGCATGATCAGTCTCGTGATCAGTGCATGATAGCCACGTGATCAGTGCATGATCAGTCACCTGATGGGTGTATGATCATTCACGTGACCTGTACATGATAGCTACATGATCATTGCATGATCAGCCACGTGAGTAGTGCATGATAGCCACGTGATCAGTGCATGATCAGTCACGTGATCAGTGCATGATCAGTCATGTGACCAGTACATGGTAGCTACGTGATCATGCATGATCAGCCACGTGAGCAGTGCATGATAGCCACGTGATCAGTGCATGATCAGACACGTGATCAGTGCATGATCAGTCACGTGATCAGTGCATGATCAGCCACGTGATCAGTGCATGACCAGTCACGTGATCAGGGCCTGCTGAGCTGCGTGATTACTGTCTGCTCATCTGCTTGACAATTGCCAGCTGAGCTGCACGATTCCTGCCTGTCATCTGCTTGACAATTGCCACCTGTGCTGCGTAATTCCTGCCTGCTCATCTACTTGATTATTGCCAGCTGAGCAGCATGATTTCTCAGAGCTGAGTTCCATGATTATAGCCTGCTGACTGATTCCTGCCTACTCAGCTCTATGTTCATTGCCTCCAGAGGCACATGATCAGTGTGTGACACCAAACATGATCAGTGCATGATCAGTCACATGATCAGTGCATGATAAGCCCGTGATCAGTGCATGATCAATTACGTGATCAGTGCATGATCAGTCACGTGACCAGTACATGGTAGCTGCGTGATCAGTGCATGATCAGCCACGTGATCAGTGCATGATAGCCACGTGATCAGTGCATGATAGCCACGTGATCAGTGCATGATCAGTCACGTGATCAGTGCATGATCAGCCACGTGATCAGTGCATGATAGCCACGTGATCAGTGCATGATCATTCACGTGATCAGTGCATGATCAGTCACGTGATCGTGTGTGATCAGCCACGTGATCAGTGCATGATCAGCCACGTGATCAGTGCATGATCAGCCACGTGATCAGTGCATGATCAGTCACGTGATCAGTGCATGATAGCTACGTGATCAGTGCATGATCAGCCACGTGATCAGTGCATGATAGCCACGTGATCAGTGCATGATCAGCCACGTGATCAGTGCATGATAGCCACGTGATCAGTGCATGATCAATCACGTGATCAGTGTATGAACAGCCACGTGAACAGTGCATGCTCAGTCACGTGATCAGGGCCTGCTGAGCTGCGTGATTACTGTCTGCTCATCTGCTTGACAATTGCCAGCTGAGCTGCACGATTCCTGCCTGTCATCTGCTTGACAATTGCCAGCTGTGCTGCGTAATTCCTGCCTGCTCAGCTGCTTGATTATTGCCAGCTGAGCAGCATGATTCCTCACAGCTGAGTTCCATGATTATTGCCTGCTGACTGTTTGATTCGTGCCTACTCAGCTCTTTGTTTATTGCCTCCAGAGGCACATGATCAGTGTATGATAGCAAACATGATCAGCGCATGATCAGTCACATGATCAGTGCCATTAAGTCACGTGATCACTACATGATAGTCATGTGATCAGTCCATGCTCAGTCACGGTATCAGTGCATGATCAGCCACGTGATCAGTGCATGATCTGTCACATGATTAGTGTATGATCATCCACGTGATCAGTGCATGGGCAGTCATGTGATCAGTGCATGATATAGACGTGATCAGTGCATGATCAGTCTCGTGATCAGTGCATGATAGCCACGTGATCAGTGCATGATCAGTCACCTGATGGGTGTATGATCATTCACGTGACCTGTACATGGTAGCTACATGATCATTGCATGATCAGCCACGTGAGTAGTGCATGATAGCCACGTGATCACTGCATGATCAGTCACGTGATCAGTGCATGATCAGTCATGTGATCAGTGCATGATCAGTCACGTGATCAGTGCATGATCAGTCACGTGATCAGTGCATGATCAGCCACGTGATCAGTGCATGATCAGTCACGTGATCAGTGCATGATATAGACGTGATCAGTGCATGATCAGTCACGTGATCAGTGCATGATAGCCACGTGATCAGTGCATGATCAGTCACGTGATCAGTGCATGATCAGTCACGTGACCAGTACATGGTAGCTACGTGATCAGTGCATGATCAGCCACGTGATCAGTGCATGATAGCCACGTGATCAGTGCATGATCAGTCACGTGATCAGTGCATGATCAGTCACTGATCAGTGCATGATCAGTCACGTGATCAGTGCATGATCAGTCACGTGATCAGTGCATGATCAGTCACGTGATCAGTGCATGATATCCACGTGATCAGTGCATGATAGCCACGTGATCAGTGCATGATCAGTCACGTGATCAGTGCATGATCAGTCACGTGATCGTGTGTGATCAGCCACGTGATCAGTGCATGATGAGCCACGTGATCAGTGCATGATCAATTACGTGATCAGTGCATGATCAGTCACGTGACCAGTACATGGTTGCTACGTGATCATTGCATGATCAGCCACGTGATCAGTGCATGATAGCCACGTGATCAGTGCATGATCAGCCACGTGATCAGTGCATGATCAGCCACGTGATCAGTGCATGATCAGTCACGTGATCATGTGTGATCAGCCACGTGATCAGTGCATGATCAGCCACGTGATCAGTGCATGATCAATTACGTGATCAGTGCATGATCAGTCACGTGATCAGTGCATGGTTGCTACGTGATCAGTGCATGATCAGCCACGTGATCAGTGCATGATAGCCACGTGATCAGTGCATGATCAGTCACGTGATCAGTGCATGATCAGTCACGTGATCAGTGCATGATCATTACGTGATCAGTGCATGATCAGTCACGTGATCAGTGCATGGTCAGCCACGTGATCAGTGCATGATCAGCCACGTGATCAGTGCATGATAGCCACGTGATCAGTGCATGATCAGTCACGTGATCAGTGTATGATCAGCCACGTGATCAGTGCATGCTCAGTCACGTGATCAGGGCCTGCTGAGCTGCGTGATTACTGTCTGCTCATCTGCTTGACAATTGCCAGCTGAGCTGCACGATTCCTGCCTGTCATCTGCTTGACAATTGCCAGCTGTGCTGCGTAATTCCTGCCTGCTCAGCTGCTTGATTATTGCCAGCTGAGCAGCATGATTCCTCACAGCTGAGTTCCATGATTATTGCCTGCTGACTGATTCGTGCCTACTCAGCTCTTTGTTCATTGCCTCCAGAGGCACATGATCAGTGTATGATAGCAAACATGATCAGCACATGATCAGTCACATGATCAGTGCATGATAAGCCACGTGATCAGTGCATGATCAGTCACGTGATCAGTGCATGATCAGTCACGTGATCAGTGCATGATAGCTGCGTGATCAGTGCATGATCAGCCACGTGATCAGTGCATGATAGCCACGTGATCAGTGCATGATCAGTCACGTGATCAGTGCATGATCAGTCACGTGATCAGTGCATGATCAGTCACGTGATCAGTGCATGATCAGCCACGTGATCAGTGCATGATCAGTCACGTGACCAGTGCATGATAGCTACGTGATCATTGCATGATCAGCCACGTGATCAGTGCATGATAGCCACGTGATCAGTGCATGATAGCCACGTGATCAGTGCATGATCAGTCACGTGATCAGTGTGTGATCAGCCACGTGATCAGTGCATGATAGCCACGTGATCAGTGCATGATAGCCACGTGATCAGTGCATGATCAGTCACGTGATCAGTGCATGATCAGTCACGTGATCGTGTGTGATCAGCCACGTGATCAGTGCATGATCAGCCACGTGATCAGTGCATGATCAATTACGTGATCAGTGCATGATCAGTCACGTGATCAGTACATGGTAGCTACGTGATCAGTGCATGATCAGCCACGTGATCAGTGCATGATAGCCACGTGATCAGTGCATGATCAGCCACGTGATCAGTGCATGATGCCACGTGATCAGTGCATGATCAGTCACGTGATCAGTGCATGATCAGCCACGTGATCAGTGCATGATAGCCACGTGATCAGTGCATGATAGCCACGTGATCAGTGCATGATGCCACGTGATCAGTGCATGATCAGTCACGTGATCATGTGTGATCAGCCACGTGATCAGTGCATGATCAGCCACGTGATCAGTGCATGATCAATTACGTGATCAGTGCATGATCAGTCACGTGACCAGTACATGGTAGCTACGTGATCGTTGCATGATCAGCCACGTGAGCAGTGCATGATAGCCACGTGATCAGTGCATGATCAGTCACGTGATCAGTGCATGATCAGTCACGTGATCAGTGCATGGTAGCTGCGTGATCATGCATGATCAGCCACGTGATCAGTGCATGATAGCCACGTGATCAGTGCATGATCAGCCACGTGATCAGTGCATGATCAGTCACGTGATCAGTGCATGATCAGCCACGTGATCAGTGCATGATCAGCCACGTGATCAGTGTATGATCAGCCACGTGATCAGTGCATGATCAGTCACGTGATCAGTGCATGATCAGTCACGTGATCAGTGTATGATCAGCCACGTGAACAGTGCATGCTCAGTCACGTGATCAGGGCCTGCTGAGCTGCGTGATTACTGTCTGCTCATCTGCTTGACAATTGCCAGCTGAGCTGCACGATTCCTGCCTGTCATCTGCTTGACAATTGCCACCTGTGCTGCGTAATTCCTGCCTGCTCAGCTGCTTGATTATTGCCAGCTGAGCAGCATGATTTCTCAGAGCTGAGTTCCATGATTATAGCCTGCTGACTGATTCCTGCCTACTCAGCTCTTTGTTCATTGCCTCCAGAGGCACATGATCAGTGTATGACACCAAACATGATCAGCACATGATCAGTCACATGATCAGTGCATGATAAGCCACGTGATCAGTGCATGATCAGTCATGTGATCAGTACATGGTAGCTGCGTGATCAGTGCATGATCAGCCACGTGATCAGTGCATGATAGCCACGTGATCAGTGCATGATCAGCCACGTGATCAGTGCATGATCAGTCACGTGATCAGTGCATGATCAGCCACGTGATCAGTGCATGATCAGTCACGTGATCAGTGCATGATAGCTACGTGATCATTGCATGATCAGCCACGTGATCAGTGCATGATAGCCACGTGATCAGTGCATGATCAGTCACGTGATCAGTGCATGATCAGTCACGTGATCAGTGCATGATCAGCCACGTGATCAGTGCATGATCAGTCACGTGATCAGTGCATGATAGCCACGTGATCAGTGCATGATCAGCCACGTGATCAGTGCATGATAGCCACGTGATCAGTGCATGATCAGTCACGTGATCAGTGTATGATCAGCCACGTGATCAGTGCATGATATCCACGTGATCAGTGCATGATCAGTCACGTGATCAGTGTATGATCAGCCACGTGAACAGTGCATGCTCAGTCACGTGATCAGGGCCTGCTGAGCTGCGTGATTACTGTCTGCTCATCTGCTTGACAATTGCCAGCTGAGCTGCACGATTCCTGCCTGTCATCTGCTTGACAATTGCCAGCTGTGCTGCGTAATTCCTGCCTGCTCAGCTGCTTGATTATTGCCAGCTGAGCAGCATGATTCCTCACACCTGAGTTCCATGATTATTGCCTGCTGACTGTTTGATTCGTGCCTACTCAGCTCTTTGTTTATTGCCTCCAGAGGCACATGATCAGTGTATGATAGCAAACATGATCAGCGCATGATCAGTCACATGATCAGTGCCATTAAGTCACGTGATCACTACATGATAGTCATGTGATCAGTCCATGCTCAGTCACGGTATCAGTGCATGATCAGCCACGTGATCAGTGCATGATCAGTCACGTGATCAGTGCATGATCATCCACGTGATCAGTGCATGATCAGTCATGTGATCAGTGCATGATGCCACGTGATCAGTGCATGATCAGTCACGTGACAGTGCATGATCAGCCACGTGATCAGTGCATGATCAGCCACGTGATCAGTGCATGATAGCCACGTGATCAGTGCATGATCAGTTACGTGATCAGTGCATGATCAGCCACGTGATCAGTGCATGATCAGCCACGTGATCAGTGCATGATCAGCCACGTGATCAGTGCATGATAGCCACGTGATCAGTGCATGATCAGTCACGTGATCAGTGCATGATCAGCCACGTGATCAGTGCATGATCAGTCACGTGATCAGTGCATGATCAGACGTGATCAGTGCATGATCAGTCACGTGATCAGTGCATGATCAGCCACGTGATCAGTGCATGATAGCCACGTGATCAGTGCATGATAGCCAGTGATCAGTGCATGATCAGTCACGTGATCAGTGCATGATCAGCCACGTGATCAGTGCATGATAGCCACTGATAGTGCATGATCAGTCACGTGATCAGTGCATGATCAGTCACGTGATCAGTGCATGATAGCCACGTGATCAGTGCATGATCAGTCACGTGATCAGTGCATGATCAGCCACGTGATCAGTGCATGATCAGTCACGTGATCAGTGCATGATCAGCCACGTGATCAGTGCATGATAGCCACGTGATCAGTGCATGATCAGTCACGTGATCAGTGCATGATCAGTCACGTGATCAGTGCATGATCAGCCACGTGATCAGTGCATGATCAGCCACGTGATCAGTGCATGATAGCCACGTGATCAGTGCATGATCAGTCACGTGATCAGTGTATGATCAGCCACGTGAACAGTGCATGCTCAGTCACGTGATCAGGGCCTGCTGAGCTGCGTGATTACTGTCTGCTCATCTGCTTGACAATTGCCAGCTGAGCTGCACGATTCCTGCCTGTCATCTGCTTGACAATTGCCAGCTGTGCTGCGTAATTCCTGCCTGCTCAGCTGCTTGATTATTGCCAGCTGAGCAGCATGATTCCTCACAGCTGAGTTCCATGATTATTGCCTGCTGACTGTTTGATTCGTGCCTACTCAGCTCTTTGTTTATTGCCTCCAGAGGCACATGATCAGTGTATGATAGCAAACATGATCAGCGCATGATCAGTCACATGATCAGCGCCATTAAGTCACGTGATCACTACATGATAGTCATGTGATCAGTCCATGCTCAGTCACGGTATCAGTGCATGATCAGCCACGTGATCAGTGCATGATCAGTCACATGATCAGTGTATGATCATCCACGTGATCAGTGCATGATCAGTCACGTGATCAGTGCATGATATAGACGTGATCAGTGCATGATCAGTCACGTGATCAGTGCATGATAGCCACGTGATCAGTGCATGATCAGTCACGTGATGGGTGTATGATCAGTCACGTGACCAGTACATGGTAGCTACATGATCATTGCATGATCAGCCACGTGATCAGTGCATGATCAGTCACGTGATCAGTGCATGATAGCTGCGTGATCATGCATGATCAGCCACGTGATCAGTGCATGAGTGCCACGTGATCAGTGCATGATAGTCACGTGACAGTGTGTGATCAGCCACGTGATCAGTGCATGATCAGCCACGTGATCAGTGCATGATAGCCACGTGATCAGTGCATGATCAGTTACGTGATCAGTGTATGATCAGCCACGTGATCAGTGCATGATCAGTCACGTGATCAGTGCATGATCAGCCACGTGATCAGTGCATGATAGCCACGTGATCAGTGCATGCTCAGTCACGTGATCAGGGCCTGCTGAGCTGCGTGATTACTGTCTGCTCATCTGCTTGACAATTGCCAGCTGAGCTGCACGATTCCTGCCTGTCATCTGCTTGACAATTGCCAGCTGTGCTGCGTAATTCCTGCCTGCTCAGCTGCTTGATTATTGCCAGCTGAGCAGCATGATTCCTCACAGCTGAGTTCCATGATTATTGCCTGCTGACTGTTTGATTCGTGCCTACTCAGCTCTTTGTTTATTGCCTCCAGAGGCACATGATCAGTGTATGATAGCAAACATGATCAGTGCATGATCAGTCACATGATCAGCGCCATTAAGTCACGTGATCACTACATGATAGTCATGTGATCAGTCCATGCTCAGTCACGGTATCAGTGCATGATCAGCCACGTGATCAGTGCATGATCTGTCACATGATTAGTGTATGATCATCCACGTGATCAGTGCATGGGCAGTCATGTGATCAGTGCATGATATAGACGTGATCAGTGCATGATCAGTCACGTGATCAGTGCATGATAGCCACGTGATCAGTGCATGATCAGTCACCTGATGGGTGTATGATCATTCACGTGACCTGTACATGGTAGCTACATGATCATTGCATGATCAGCCACGTGAGTAGTGCATGATAGCCACGTGATCAGTGCATGATCAGTCACGTGATCAGTGCATGATCAGTCATGTGACCAGTACATGGTAGCTGCGTGATCATGCATGATCAGCCACGTGATCAGTGCATGATAGCCACGTGATCAGTGCATGATCAGACACGTGATCAGTGCATGATCAGTCACGTGATCAGTGCATGATCAGCCACGTGATCAGTGCATGATCAGTCACGTGATCAGTGCATGATCAGCCACGTGATCAGTGCATGATCAGCCACGTGATCAGTGCATGATCAGCCACGTGATCAGTGCATGATCAGTCACGTGATCAGTGCATGATCAGTCACGTGAACAGTGCATGATCATTTACGTGATCTGTGCATGATCAGTCACGTGACCAGTATATGGTAGCTACGTGATCATTCCATGACGAGCCACGTGAGCAGTGCATGATAGCCACGTGATGTGTGCATGATCAGTTACGTGAGCAGAGTATGATCAGCCACGTGATCAGTGCATGAGTGCCACGTGATCAGTGCATGATATGTCACGTGACAGGTGTGTGATCAGCCACGTGAACAGTGCATGTTCAGCCACGTGATCAGTGCATGATAGCCACGTGATCAGTGCATGATCAGTTACGTGAGCAGTGTATGATCAGCCACGTGATCAGTGCATGGTCAGACACGTGAACAGTGTATGATCAGCCACGTGATCAGTGCATGATATCCAAGTGATCAGTGCATGATCAATCACGTGATCAGTGTATGATCAGCCACGTGAACAGTGCATGCTCAGTCACGTGATCAGGGCCTGCTGAGCTGCGTGATTACTGTCTGCTCATCTGCTTGACAATTGCCAGCTGAGCTGCATGATTCCTGCCTGTCATCTGCTTGACAATTGCCAGCTGTGCTGCGTAATTCCTGCCTGCTCAGCTGCTTGATTATTGCCAGCTGAGCAGCATGATTCCTCACAGCTGAGTTCCATGATTATTGCCTGCTGACTGTTTGATTCGTGCCTACTCAGCTCTTTGTTTATTGCCTCCAGAGGCACATGATCAGTGTATGATAGCAAACATGATCAGCGCATGATCAGTCACATGATCAGCGCCATTAAGTCACGTGATCACTACATGATAGTCATGTGATCAGTCCATGCTCAGTCACGGTATCAGTGCATGATCAGCCACGTGATCAGTGCATGATCAGCCAGGTGATCAGTGCATGATAGCCATGTGATCAGTGCATGATATCACGTGATCAGTGCATGATCAGTCAGGTGATCAGTGCATGATCAGCCACGTGATCAGTGCATGATCAGTCACCTGATGGGTGTATGATCAGTCACGTGACCAGTACATGGTAGCTACATGATCATTGCATGATCAGCCACGTGAGTAGTGCATGATAGCCACGTGATCAGTGCATGATCAGTCACGTGATCAGTGCATGATCAGTCATGTGATCAGTGCATGATCAGGCACGTGATCAGTGCATGATCAGCCACGTGATCAGTGCATGATCAGCCACGTGATCAGTGCATGATATCCACGTGATCAGTGCATGATAGCCACGTGATCAGTGCATGATTAGCCACGTGATCAGTGCATGATCAGTCACGTGATACGTGTGTGATCAGCCACGTGATCAGTGCATGATAGCCACGTGATCAGTGCAGGATCAATTACGTGATCAGTGCATGATCAGTCACGTGACCAGTACATGGTTGCTACGTGATCGTTGCATGATCAGCCACGTGAGCAGAGCATGATAGCCACGTGATCAGTGCATGATCAGTCACGTGATCAGTACATGATCAGTCACGTGAACAGTGCATGATCATTTACGTGATCTGTGCATGATCAGTCACGTGACCAGTATATGGTAGCTTCGTGATCATTCCATGACGAACCACGTGAGCAGTGCATGATAGCCACGTGATGTGTGCATGATGAGTTACGTGAGCAGAGTATGATCAGCCACGTGATCAGTGCATGAGTGCCACGTGATCAGTGCATGATATGTCACGTGACAGGTGTGTGATCAGCCACGTGAACAGTGCATGTTCAGCCACGTGATCAGTGCATGATAGCCACGTGATCAGTGCATGATCAGTTACGTGAGCAGTGTATGATCAGCCACGTGATCAGTGCATGGTCAGACACGTGAACAGTGTATGATCAGCCACGTGATCAGTGCATGATATCCAAGTGATCAGTGCATGATCAATCACGTGATCAGTGTATGATCAGCCACGTGAACAGTGCATGCTCAGTCACGTGATCAGGGCCTGCTGAGCTGCGTGATTACTGTCTGCTCATCTGCTTGACAATTGCCAGCTGAGCTGCACGATTCCTGCCTGTCATCTGCTTGACAATTGCCAGCTGTGCTGCGTAATTCCTGCCTGCTCAGCTGCTTGATTATTGCCAGCTGAGCAGCATGATTCCTCACAGCTGAGTTCCATGATTATTGCCTGCTGACTGTTTGATTCGTGCCTACTCAGCTCTTTGTTTATTGCCTCCAGAGGCACATGATCAGTGTATGATAGCAAACATGATCAGCGCATGATCAGTCACATGATCAGCGCCATTAAGTCACGTGATCACTACATGATAGTCATGTGATCAGTCCATGCTCAGTCACGGTATCAGTGCATGATCAGCCACGTGATCAGTGCATGATCTGTCACATGATTAGTGTATGATCATCCACGTGATCAGTGCATGGGCAGTCATGTGATCAGTGCATGATATAGACGTGATCAGTGCATGATCAGTCTCGTGATCAGTGCATGATAGCCACGTGATCAGTGCATGATCAGTCACCTGATGGGTGTATGATCATTCACGTGACCTGTACATGGTAGCTACATGATCATTGCATGATCAGCCACGTGAGTAGTGCATGATAGCCACGTGATCACTGCATGATCAGTCACGTGATCAGTGCATGATCAGTCATGTGACCAGTACATGGTAGCTGCGTGATCATCGCATGATCAGCCACGTGAGCAGTGCATGATAGCCACGTGATCAGTGCATGATCAGTCACGTGATCAGTGCATGATCAGTCACGTGATCAGTGCATGATCAGTCACGTGATCAGTGCATGATAGCCACGTGATCAGTGCATGATCAGTCACGTGATCAGTGCATGATCAGTCACGTGATCAGTGCATGATAGCCACGTGATCAGTGCATGATCAGCCACGTGATCAGTGCATGATCAGTCACGTGATCAGTGCATGATAGCTACGTGATCATGCATGATCAGCCACGTGATCAGTGCATGATAGCCACGTGATCAGTGCATGATCAGCCACGTGATCAGTGCATGATCAGTCACGTGATCAGTGCATGATCAGCCACGTGATCAGTGCATGATCAGCACGTGATCAGTGCATGATCAGCCACGTGATCAGTGCATGATAGCCACGTGATCAGTGCATGATCAGTCACGTGATCAGTGCATGATCAGTCACGTGATAGTGTGTGATCAGCCACGTGAACAGTGCATGCTCAGTCACGTGATCAGGGCCTGCTGAGCTGCGTGATTACTGTCTGCTCATCTGCTTGACAATTGCCAGCTGAGCTGCACGATTCCTGCCTGTCATCTGCTTGACAATTGCCACCTGTGCTGCGTAATTCCTGCCTGCTCATCTACTTGATTATTGCCAGCTGAGCAGCATGATTTCTCAGAGCTGAGTTCCATGATTATAGCCTGATGACTGATTCCTGCCTACTCAGCTCTATGTTCATTGCCTCCAGAGGCACATGATCAGTGTATGACACCAAACATGATCAGCACATGATCAGTCACATGATCAGTGCATGATAAGCCACGTGATCAGTGCATGATCAATTATGTGATCAGTGCATGATCAGTCATGTGACCAGTGCATGGTAGCTGCGTGATCAGTGCATGATCAGCCACGTGATCAGTGCATGATAGCCACGTGATCAGTGCATGATAGCCACGTGATCAGTGCATGATCAGTCACGTGATCAGTGCATGATCAGCCACGTGATCAGTGCATGATAGCCACGTGATCAGTGCATGATCAGTCACGTGATCAGTGCATGATCAGTCACGTGATCGTGTGTGATCAGCCACGTGATCAGTGCATGATCAGCCACGTGATCAGTGCATGATCAATCACGTGATCAGTGCATGATCAGTCACGTGACAGTACATGATAGCTACGTGATCAGTGCATGATCAGCCACGTGATCAGTGCATGATCAGCCACGTGATCAGTGCATGATCAGTCACGTGATCAGTGCATGATCAGCCACGTGATCAGTGCATGATAGCCACGTGATCAGTGCATGATCAGTCACGTGATCAGTGCATGATCAGTCACGTGATCAGTGCATGATCAGTCACGTGATCAGTGCATGATCAGCCACGTGATCAGTGCATGATAGCCACGTGATCAGTGCATGATCAGTCACGTGATCAGTGCATGATCAGTCACGTGATCAGTGCATGATCAGCCACGTGATCAGTGCATGATCAGCCACGTGATCAGTGCATGATCAGTTACGTGATCAGTGCATGATCAGTCACGTGACCAGTACATGGTAGCTACGTGATCATTGCATGATCAGCCACGTGAGCAGTGCATGATAGCCACGTGATCAGTGCATGATCAGTCACGTGATCAGTGCATGATCAGTCACGTGATCAGTGCATGATCAGTCACGTGATCAGTGCATGATCAGCCACGTGATCAGTGCATGATCAGTCACGTGATCAGTGCATGATACCACGTGATCAGTGCATGATCAGCCACGTGAGCAGTGCATGATAGCCACGTGATCAGTGCATGATCAGTCACGTGATCAGTGTATGATCAGCCACGTGATCAGTGCATGATCAGTCACGTGATCAGTGCATGATCAGTCACGTGATCAGTGTATGATCAGCCACGTGAACAGTGCATGCTCAGTCACGTGATCAGGGCCTGCTGAGCTGCGTGATTACTGTCTGCTCATCTGCTTGACAATTGCCAGCTGAGCTGCACGATTCCTGCCTGTCATCTGCTTGACAATTGCCAGCTGTGCTGCGTAATTCCTGCCTGCTCAGCTGCTTGATTATTGCCAGCTGAGCAGCATGATTCCTCAGAGCTGAGTTCCATGATTATAGCCTGCTGACTGATTCGTGCCTACTCAGCTCTTTGTTCATTGCCTCCAGAGGCACATGATCAGTGTATGACACCAAACATGATCAGCACATGATCAGTCACATGATCAGTGCATGATAAGCCACGTGATCAGTGCATGATCAGTTACGTGATCAGTGCATGATCAGTCACGTGATCAGTGCATGGTAGCTGCGTGATCAGTGCATGATCAGCCACGTGATAGTGCATGATAGCCACGTGATCAGTGCATGATCAGTCACGTGATCAGTGCATGATCAGCCACGTGATCAGTGCATGATCAGTCACGTGATCAGTGCATGATCAGCCACGTGATCAGTGCATGATCAGTCACGTGACCAGTACATGGTAGCTACGTGATCATTGCATGATCAGCCACGTGATCAGTGCATGATAGCCACGTGATCAGTGCATGATCAGTCACGTGATCAGTGCATGATCAGTCACGTGATCAGTGCATGATCAGTTACGTGATCAGTGCATGATCAGTCACGTGACCAGTGCATGGTAGCTACGTGATCAGTGCATGATCAGCCACGTGATCAGTGCATGATAGCCACGTGATCAGTGCATGATCAGTCACGTGATCAGTGCATGATCAGCCACGTGATCAGTGCATGATCAGTCACGTGATCAGTGCATGATCAGTCACGTGATCAGTGCATGATCAGCCACGTGATCAGTGCATGATCAGCCACGTGATCAGTGCATGATAGCCACGTGATCAGTGCATGATAGCCACGTGATCAGTGCATGATCAGTCACGTGATCAGTGCATGATCAGCCACGTGATCAGTGCATGATAGCCACGTGATCAGTGCATGATAGCCACGTGATCAGTGCATGATCAGTCACGTGATCAGTGCATGATCAGTCACGTGATCAGTGCATGATCAGCCACGTGATCAGTGCATGATCAGCCACGTGATCAGTGCATGATCAATTACGTGATCAGTGCATGATCAGTCACGTGATCAGTGCATGATAGCTACGTGATCAGTGCATGATCAGCCACGTGATCAGTGCATGATAGCCACGTGATCAGTGCATGATAGCCACGTGATCAGTGCATGAGAGCCACGTGATCAGTGCATGATCAGTCACGTGATACATGTGTGATCAGCCACGTGATCAGTGCATGATGAGCCACGTGATCAGTGCAGGATCAATTACGTGATCAGTGCATGATCAGTCACGTGACCAGTACATGGTTGCTACGTGATCATTGCATGATCAGCCACGTGAGCAGAGCATGATAGCCACGTGATCAGTGCATGATCAGTCACGTGATCAGTACATGATCAGTCACGTGAACAGTGCATGATCATTTACGTGATCTGTGCATGATCAGTCACGTGACCAGTATATGGTAGCTACGTGATCATTCCATGACGAGCCACGTGAGCAGTGCATGATAGCCACGTGATGTGTGCATGATCAGTTACGTGAGCAGAGTATGATCAGCCACGTGATCAGTGCATGAGTGCCACGTGATCAGTGCATGATATGTCACGTGACAGGTGTGTGATCAGCCACGTGAACAGTGCATGTTCAGCCACGTGATCAGTGCATGATAGCCACGTGATCAGTGCATGATCAGTTACGTGAGCAGTGTATGATCAGCCACGTGATCAGTGCATGGTCAGACACGTGAACAGTGTATGATCAGCCACGTGATCAGTGCATGATATCCAAGTGATCAGTGCATGATCATCACGTGATCAGTGTATGATCAGCCACGTGAACAGTGCATGCTCAGTCACGTGATCAGGGCCTGCTGAGCTGCGTGATTACTGTCTGCTCATCTGCTTGACAATTGCCAGCTGAGCTGCACGATTCCTGCCTGTCATCTGCTTGACAATTGCCAGCTGTGCTGCGTAATTCCTGCCTGCTCAGCTGCTTGATTATTGCCAGCTGAGCAGCATGATTCCTCACACCTGAGTTCCATGATTATTGCCTGCTGACTGTTTGATTCGTGCCTACTCAGCTCTTTGTTTATTGCCTCCAGAGGCACATGATCAGTGTATGATAGCAAACATGATCAGCGCATGATCAGTCACATGATCAGCGCCATTAAGTCACGTGATCACTACATGATAGTCATGTGATCAGTCCATGCTCAGTCACGGTATCAGTGCATGATCAGCCACGTGATCAGTGCATGATCAGCCACGTGATCAGTTCATGATAGCCATGTGATCAGTGCATGATTTATCACGTGATCAGTGCATGATCAGTCACGTGATCAGTGCATGATCAGCCACGTGATCAGTGCATGATCAGTCACCTGATGGGTGTATGATCAGTCACGTGACCTGTACATGGTAGCTACATGATCATTGCATGATCAGCCACGTGAGTAGTGCATGATAGCCACGTGATCAGTGCATGATCAGTCACGTGATCAGTGCATGATCAGTCATGTGATCAGTGCATGATCAGGCACGTGATCAGTGCATGATCAGCCACGTGATCAGTGCATGATAGCCACGTGATCAGTGCATGATCAGTCACGTGATCAGTGCATGATCAGTCACGTGATCAGTGCATGATCAGCCACGTGATCAGTGCATGATCAGCCACGTGATCAGTGCATGATCAATTACGTGATCAGTGCATGATCAGTCACGTGATCAGTGCATGGTAGCTACGTGATCAGTGCATGATCAGCCACGTGATCAGTGCATGATAGCCACGTGATCAGTGCATGATCAGTCACGTGATCAGTGCATGATCAGTCACGTGATCAGTGCATGATCAGTCACGTGATCAGTGCATGATCAGTTACGTGATCAGTGCATGATCAGTCACGTGATCAGTGCATGATAGCTACGTGATCAGTGCATGATCAGCCACGTGATCAGTGCATGATAGCCACGTGATCAGTGCATGATCAGTCACGTGATCAGTGCATGATCATCCACGTGATCAGTGCATGATCAGTCACGTGATCAGTGCATGATGTAGACGTGATCAGTGCATGATAGCCACGTGATCAGTGCATGATCAGTCACGTGATCAGTGTGTGATCAGCCACGTGATCAGTGCATGATATCCACGTGATCAGTGCATGATAGCCACGTGATCAGTGCATGATCAGTCACGTGATCAGTGCATGATCAGTCACGTGATAGTGCATGATCAGCCACGTGATCAGTGCATGATCAGCCACGTGATCAGTGCATGATCATTCGTGATCAGTGCATGATCAGTCACGTGATCAGTGCATGATTGCTACGTGATCAGTGCATGATCAGCCACGTGATCAGTGCATGATAGCCACGTGATCAGTGCATGATCAGCCACGTGATCAGTGCATGATCAGTCACGTGATCATGTGTGATCAGCCACGTGATCAGTGCATGATCAGTCACGTGATCAGTGCATGATCAATTACGTGATCAGTGCATGATCAGTCACGTGATCAGTGCATGATAGCTACGTGATCAGTGCATGATCAGCCACGTGATCAGTGCATGATAGCCACGTGATCAGTGCATGATCAGCCACGTGATCAGTGCATGATCAGACACGTGATCAGTGTATGATCAGCCACGTGATCAGTGCATGATATCCACGTGATCAGTGCATGATCAGTCACGTGATCAGTGTATGATCAGCCACGTGAACAGTGCATGCTCAGTCACGTGATCAGGGCCTGCTGAGCTGTGTGATTACTGTCTGCTCATCTGCTTGACAATTGCCAGCTGAGCTGCACGATTCCTGCCTGTCATCTGCTTGACAATTGCCACCTGTGCTGCATAATTCCTGCCTGCTCATCTGCTTGATTATTGCCAGCTGAGCAGCATGATTTCTCAGATCTGAGTTCCATGATTATTGCCTGACTGATTCCTGCCTACTCAGCTCTTTGTTCATTGCCTCCAGAGGCACATGATCAGTGTATGACAGCAAACATGATCAGCACATGATCAGTCACATGATCAGTGCATGATAAGCCACGTGATCAGTGCATGATCAGTCACGTGATCAGTGCATGATCAGTCACGTGACCAGTACATGGTAGCTGCGTGATCAGTGCATGATCAGCCACGTGATCAGTGCATGATAGCCACGTGATCAGTGCATGATCAGCCACGTGATCAGTGCATGATCAGTCACGTGATCAGTGCATGATCAGCCACGTGATCAGTGCATGATCAGTCACGTGATCAGTGCATGATAGCTACGTGATCAGTGCATGATCAGCCACGTGATCAGTGCATGATAGCCACGTGATCAGTGCATGATCAGTCACGTGATCAGTGCATGATCAGCCACGTGATCAGTGCATGATATCAGTGCATGATAGCCACGTGATCAGTGCATGATCAGTCACGTGATCAGTGCATGATCAGCCACGTGATCAGTGCATGATCAGTCACGTGATCAGTGCATGATCAGCCACGTGATCAGTGCATGATCAGTCACGTGATCAGTGCATGGTAGCTACGTGATCAGTGCATGATCAGCCACGTGATCAGTGCATGATAGCCACGTGATCAGTGCATGATCAGCCACGTGATCAGTGCATGATCAGTCACGTGATCAGTGCATGATACCACGTGATCAGTGCATGATCAGCCACGTGATCAGTGCATGATCAGCCACGTGATCAGTGCATGATAGCCACGTGATCAGTGCATGATCAGTTACGTGAGCAGTGTATGATCAGCCACGTGATCAGTGCATGGTCAGACACGTGAACAGTGTATGATCAGCCACGTGATCAGTGCATGATATCCAAGTGATCAGTGCATGATCAATCACGTGATCAGTGTATGATCAGCCACGTGAACAGTGCATGCTCAGTCACGTGATCAGGGCCTGCTGAGCTGCGTGATTACTGTCTGCTCATCTGCTTGACAATTGCCAGCTGAGCTGCACGATTCCTGCCTGTCATCTGCTTGACAATTGCCAGCTGTGCTGCGTAATTCCTGCCTGCTCAGCTGCTTGATTATTGCCAGCTGAGCAGCATGATTCCTCACAGCTGAGTTCCATGATTATTGCCTGCTGACTGTATGATTCGTGCCTACTCAGCTCTTTGTTTATTGCCTCCAGAGGCACATGATCAGTGTATGATAGCAAACATGATCAGCGCATGATCAGTCACATGATCAGCGCCATTAAGTCACGTGATCACTACATGATAGTCATGTGATCAGTCCATGCTCAGTCACGGTATCAGTGCATGATCAGCCACGTGATCAGTGCATGATCTGTCACATGATTAGTGTATGATCATCCACGTGATCAGTGCATGGGCAGTCATGTGATCAGTGCATGATATAGACGTGATCAGTGCATGATCAGTCACGTGATCAGTGCATGATAGCCACGTGATCAGTGCATGATCAGTCACCTGATGGGTGTATGATCATTCACGTGACCTGTACATGGTAGCTACATGATCATTGCATGATCAGCCACGTGAGTAGTGCATGATAGCCACGTGATCAGTGCATGATCAGTCACGTGATCAGTGCATGATCAGTCATGTGACCAGTACATGGTAGCTGCGTGATCATGCATGATCAGCCACGTGAGCAGTGCATGATAGCCACGTGATCAGTGCATGATCAGACACGTGATCAGTGCATGATCAGTCACGTGATCAGTGCATGATCAGCCACGTGATCAGTGCATGATCAGGCACGTGATCAGTGCATGTCAGCCACGTGATCAGTGCATGATAGCCACGTGATCAGTGCATGATCAGTCACGTGATCAGTGCATGATCAGTCACGTGATCAGTGTATGATCAGCCACGTGAACAGTGCATGCTCAGTCACGTGATCAGGGCCTGCTGAGCTGCGTGATTACTGTCTGCTCATCTGCTTGACAATTGCCAGCTGAGCTGCACGATTCCTGCCTGTCATCTGCTTGACAATTGCCACCTGTGCTGCGTAATTCCTGCCTGCTCATCTACTTGATTATTGCCAGCTGAGCAGCATGATTTCTCAGAGCTGAGTTCCATGATTATAGCCTGCTGACTGATTCCTGCCTACTCAGCTCTATGTTCATTGCTCCAGAGGCACATGATCAGTGTATGACACCAAACATGATCAGCACATGATCAGTCACATGATCAGTGCATGATAAGCCACGTGATCAGTGCATGATCAATTATGTGATCAGTGCATGATCAGTCATGTGACCAGTACATGGTAGCTGCGTGATCATTGCATGATCAGCCACGTGATCAGTGCATGATAGCCACGTGATCAGTGCATGATCAGTCACGTGATCAGTGCATGATCAGTCACGTGATCAGTGCATGATCAGTTACGTGATCAGTGCATGATCAGTCACGTGATCAGTGCATGATAGCTACGTGATCAGTGCATGATCAGCCACGTGATCAGTGCATGATAGCCACGTGATCAGTGCATGATCAGCCACGTGATCAGTGCATGATCAGTCACGTGATCAGTGCATGATCAGCCACGTGATCAGTGCATGATCAGTCACGTGATCAGTGCATGATAGCCACGTGATCAGTGCATGATCAGCCACGTGATCAGTGCATGATCAGCCACGTGATCAGTGCATGATATCAGTGCATGATAGCCACGTGATCAGTGCATGATCAGCCACGTGATCAGTGCATGATAGCCACGTGATCAGTGCATGATCAGTCACGTGATACATGTGTGATCAGCCACGTGATCAGTGCATGATATCCACGTGATCAGTGCATGATAGCCACGTGATCAGTGCATGATTAGTCACGTGATCAGTGCATGATCAGTCACGTGATACGTGTGTGATCAGCCACGTGATCAGTGCATGATGAGCCACGTGATCAGTGCAGGATCAATTACGTGATCAGTGCATGATCAGTCACGTGACCAGTACATGGTTGCCACGTGATCGTTGCATGATCAGCCACGTGAGCAGAGCATGATAGCCACGTGATCAGTGCATGATCAGTCACGTGATCAGTACATGATCAGTCACGTGAACAGTGCATGATCATTTACGTGATCTGTGCATGATCAGTCACGTGACCAGTATATGGTAGCTACGTGATCATTCCATGACGAGCCACGTGAGCAGTGCATGATAGCCACGTGATGTGTGCATGATGAGTTACGTGAGCAGTGTATGATCAGCCACGTGATCAGTGCATGAGTGCCACGTGATCAGTGCATGATATGTCACGTGACAGGTGTGTGATCAGCCACGTGAACAGTGCATGTTCAGCCACGTGATCAGTGCATGATAGCCACGTGATCAGTGCATGATCAGTTACGTGAGCAGTGTATGATCAGCCACGTGATCAGTGCATGGTCAGACACGTGAACAGTGTATGATCAGCCACGTGATCAGTGCATGATATCCAAGTGATCAGTGCATGATCAATCACGTGATCAGTGTATGATCAGCCACGTGAACAGTGCATGCTCAGTCACGTGATCAGGGCCTGCTGAGCTGCGTGATTACTGTCTGCTCATCTGCTTGACAATTGCCAGCTGAGCTGCACGATTCCTGCCTGTCATCTGCTTGACAATTGCCAGCTGTGCTGCGTAATTCCTGCCTGCTCAGCTGCTTGATTATTGCCAGCTGAGCAGCATGATTCCTCACAGCTGAGATCCATGATTATTGCCTGCTGACTGTTTGATTCGTGCCTACTCAGCTCTTTGTTTATTGCCTCCAGAGGCACATGATCAGTGTATGATAGCAAACATGATCAGCGCATGATCAGTCACATGATCAGCGCCATTAAGTCACGTGATCACTACATGATAGTCATGTGATCAGTCCATGCTCAGTCACGGTATCAGTGCATGATCAGCCACGTGATCAGTGCATGATCTGTCACATGATTAGTGTATGATCATCCACGTGATCAGTGCATGATATAGACGTGATCAGTGCATGATCAGTCTCGTGATCAGTGCATGATAGCCACGTGATCAGTGCATGATCAGTCACCTGATGGGTGTATGATCATTCACGTGACCTGTACATGGTAGCTACATGATCATTGCATGATCAGCCACGTGAGTAGTGCATGATAGCCACGTGATCACTGCATGATCAGTCACGTGATCAGTGCATGATCAGTCATGTGACCAGTACATGGTAGCTGCGTGATCATGCATGATCAGCCACGTGAGCAGTGCATGATAGCCACGTGATCAGTGCATGATCAGTCACGTGATCAGTGCATGATCAGTCACGTGATCAGTGCATGATAGCCACGTGATCAGTGCATGATCAGCCACGTGATCAGTGCATGATCAGTCACGTGATCAGTGCATGATCAGCCACGTGATCAGTGCATGATCAGTCACGTGATCAGTGCATGATCAGTCACGTGATCAGTGCATGATCAGCCACGTGATCAGTGCATGATAGCCACGTGATCAGTGCATGATCAGTCACGTGATCAGTGCATGATCAGCCACGTGATCAGTGCATGATCAGCCACGTGATCAGTGCATGATCAGCCACGTGATCAGTGCATGATAGCCACGTGATCAGTGCATGATCAGTCACGTGATCAGTGCATGATCAGTCACGTGATCAGTGCATGATAGCCACGTGATCAGTGCATGATCAGCCACGTGATCAGTGCATGATCAGTCACGTGATCAGTGCATGATCAGTCACGTGATCAGTGCATGATCAGCCACGTGATCAGTGCATGTGATTCATGTGATCAGTGCATGATAGCCCGTGATCAGTGCATGATCAGTCCCGTGATCAGTGCATGATCAGCCACGTGATCAGTGCATGATAGCCACGTGATCAGTGCATGATATCACGTGATCAGTGCATGATCAATCACGTGATCAGTGCATGATCAGTCATGTGTCAGTGCATGATAGCACGTGATCAGTGCATGATCAGTCCCGTGATCAGTGCATGATCAGCCACGTGATCAGTGCATGATAGCCACGTGATCAGTGCATGATCAGTCACATGATCAGTGCATGATCAGTCACGTGATCAGGTGTGATCAGCCACGTGAACAGTGCATGCTCAGTCACGTGATCAGGGCCTGCTGAGCTGCGTGATTACTGTCTGCTCATCTGCTTGACAATTGCCAGCTGAGCTGCACGATTCCTGCCTGTCATCTGCTTGACAATTGCCAGCTGTGCTGCGTAATTCCTGCCTGCTCATCTGCTTGATTATTGCCAGCTGAGCAGCATGATTTCTCAGAGCTGAGTTCCATGATTATTGCCTGCTGACTGATTCCTGCCTACTCAGCTCTTTGTTCATTGCCTCCAGAGGCACATGATCAGTGTATGACACCAAACATGATCAGCACATGATCAGTCACATGATCAGTGCATGATAAGCCACGTGATCAGTGCATGATCAGTCATGTGATCAGTGCATGATCAGTCATGTGATCAGTGCATGGTAGCTGCGTGATCAGTGCATGATCAGCCACGTGATCAGTGCATGATAGCCACGTGATCAGTGCATGATCAGTCACGTGATCAGTGCATGATCAGTCACGTGATCAGTGCATGATCAGTCACGTGATCAGTGCATGATCAGTCACGTGACCAGTGCATGGTAGCTACGTGATCATTGCATGATCAGCCACGTGATCAGTGCATGATAGCCACGTGATCAGTGCATGATCAGCCACGTGATCAGTGCATGATCAGTCACGTGATCAGTGCATGATCAGCCACGTGATCAGTGCATGATCAGTCACGTGATCAGTGCATGATCAGTCACGTGATCAGTGCATGATCAGCCACGTGATCAGTGCATGATCAGTCACGTGATCAGTGCATGATAGCCACGTGATCAGTGCATGATCAGCCACGTGATCAGTGCATGATCAGTCACGTGATCAGTGCATGATCAGCCACGTGATCAGTGCATGATCAGTCACGTGATCAGTGCATGGTAGCTACGTGATCAGTGCATGATCAGCCACGTGATCAGTGCATGATAGCCACGTGATCAGTGCATGATCAGTCACGTGATCAGTGCATGATCAGCCACGTGATCAGTGCATGATATCAGTGCATGATAGCCACGTGATCAGTGCATGATCAGTCACGTGACCAGTATATGGTAGCTACGTGATCATTCCATGACGAGCCACGTGATCAGTGCATGATAGCCACGTGATGTGTGCATGATCAGTTACGTGAGCAGAGTATGATCAGCCACGTGATCAGTGCATGAGTGCCACGTGATCAGTGCATGATATGTCACGTGACAGTGTGTGATCAGCCACGTGAACAGTGCATGTTCAGCCACGTGATCAGTGCATGATAGCCACGTGATCAGTGCATGATCAGTTACGTGAGCAGTGTATGATCAGCCACGTGATCAGTGCATGGTCAGACACGTGAACAGTGTATGATCAGCCACGTGATCAGTGCATGATATCCAAGTGATCAGTGCATGATCAATCACGTGATCAGTGTATGATCAGCCACGTGAACAGTGCATGCTCAGTCACGTGATCAGGGCCTGCTGAGCTGCGTGATTACTGTCTGCTCATCTGCTTGACAATTGCCAGCTGAGCTGCACGATTCCTGCCTGTCATCTGCTTGACAATTGCCAGCTGTGCTGCGTAATTCCTGCCTGCTCAGCTGCTTGATTATTGCCAGCTGAGCAGCATGATTCCTCACAGCTGAGTTCCATGATTATTGCCTGCTGACTGTTTGATTCGTGCCTACTCAGCTCTTTGTTTATTGCCTCCAGAGGCACATGATCAGTGTATGATAGCAAACATGATCAGCGCATGATCAGTCACATGATCAGCGCCATTAAGTCACGTGATCACTACATGATAGTCATGTGATCAGTCCATGCTCAGTCACGGTATCAGTGCATGATCAGCCACGTGATCAGTGCATGATCTGTCACATGATTAGTGTATGATCATCCACGTGATCAGTGCATGGGCAGTCATGTGATCAGTGCATGATATAGACGTGATCAGTGCATGATCAGTCTCGTGATCAGTGCATGATAGCCACGTGATCAGTGCATGATCAGTCACCTGATGGGTGTATGATCATTCACGTGACCTGTACATGGTAGCTACATGATCATTGCATGATCAGCCACGTGAGTAGTGCATGATAGCCACGTGATCACTGCATGATCAGTCACGTGATCAGTGCATGATCAGTCATGTGACCAGTACATGGTAGCTGCGTGATCATGCATGATCAGCCACGTGAGCAGTGCATGATAGCCACGTGATCAGTGCATGATCAGTCACGTGATCAGTGCATGATCAGCCACGTGATCAGTGCATGATAGCCACGTGATCAGTGCATGATCAGTCACGTGATCAGTGCATGATCAGTCACGTGATCAGTGCATGATCAGCCACGTGATCAGTGCATGATCAGCCACGTGATCAGTGCATGATCAATTACGTGATCAGTGCATGATCAGTCACGTGATCAGTGCATGGTAGCTACGTGATCATTGCATGATCAGCCACGTGATCAGTGCATGATAGCCACGTGATCAGTGCATGATCAGCCACGTGATCAGTGCATGATCAGTCACGTGATCAGTGCATGATCAGTCACGTGATCAGTGCATGATCAGTCACGTGATCAGTGCATGATCAGCCACGTGATCAGTGCATGATCAGTCACGTGATCAGTGCATGATCAGCCACGTGATCAGTGCATGATCAGCCACGTGATCAGTGCATGATATCAGTGCATGATAGCCACGTGATCAGTGCATGATCAGTCACGTGATCAGTGCATGATCAGTCACGTGATCAGTGCATGATAGCTACGTGATCAGTGCATGATCAGCCACGTGATCAGTGCATGATAGCCACGTGATCAGTGCATGATCAGTCACGTGATCATGTGTGATCAGCCACGTGATCAGTGCATGATATCCACGTGATCAGTGCATGATAGCCACGTGATCAGTGCATGATCAGTCACGTGATCAGTGCATGATCAGTCACGTGATCGTGCATGATCAGCCACGTGATCAGTGCATGATGAGCCACGTGATCAGTGCATGATCAATTACGTGATCAGTGCATGATCAGTCACGTGACCAGTACATGGTTGCCACGTGATCATTGCATGATCAGCCACGTGAGCAGTGCATGATAGCCACGTGATCAGTGCATGATCAGTCACGTGATCAGTGCATGATCAGTCACGTGATCAGTGCATGATCATTTACGTGATCAGTGCATGATCAGTCACGTGACCAGTATATGGTAGCTACGTGATCATTGCATGATCAGCCACGTGATCAGTGCATGATAGCCACGTGATCAGTGCATGATCAGTTCGTGATCAGTGTATGATCAGCCACGTGATCAGTGCATGAGTGCCACGTGATCAGTGCATGATAGTCACGTGACAGTGTGTGATCAGCCACGTGATCAGTGCATGATCAGCCACGTGATCAGTGCATGATAGCCACGTGATCAGTGCATGATCATCCACGTGATCAGTGCATGTCAGTCATGTGTCAGTGCATGATAGCCCGTGATCAGTGCATGATCAGTCCCGTGATCAGTGTATGATCAGCCACGTGATCAGTGCATGATAGCCACGTGATCAGTGCATGATCAGTCACATGATCAGTGCATGATCAGTCACGTGATAGGTGTGATCAGCCACGTGAACAGTGCATGCTCAGTCACGTGATCAGGGCCTGCTGAGCTGCGTGATTACTGTCTGCTCATCTGCTTGACAATTGCCAGCTGAGCTGCACGATTCCTGCCTGTCATCTGCTTGACAATTGCCACCTGTGCTGCGTAATTCCTGCCTGCTCATCTGCTTGATTATTGCCAGCTGAGCAGCATGATTTCTCAGAGCTGAGTTCCATGATTATAGCCTGCTGACTGATTCCTGCCTACTCAGCTCTTTGTTCATTGCCTCCAGAGGCACATGATCAGTGTATGACACCAAACATGATCAGCACATGATCAGTCACATGATCAGTGCATGATAAGCCACGTGATCAGTGCATGATCAATTATGTGATCAGTGCATGATCAGTCATGTGACCAGTACATGGTAGCTGCGTGATCAGTGCATGATCAGCCACGTGATCAGTGCATGATAGCCACGTGATCAGTGCATGATCAGTCACGTGATCAGTGCATGATCAGTCACGTGATCAGTGCATGATCAGTCACGTGATCAGTGCATGATCAGTCACGTGACCAGTGCATGGTAGCTACGTGATCATTGCATGATCAGCCACGTGATCAGTGCATGATAGCCACGTGATCAGTGCATGATCAGCCACGTGATCAGTGCATGATCAGTCACGTGATCAGTGCATGATCAGCCACGTGATCAGTGCATGATCAGTCACGTGATCAGTGCATGATCAGTCACGTGATCAGTGCATGATCAGCCACGTGATCAGTGCATGATCAGTCACGTGATCAGTGCATGATAGCCACGTGATCAGTGCATGATCAGCCACGTGATCAGTGCATGATCAGTCACGTGATCAGTGCATGATCAGCCACGTGATCAGTGCATGATCAGTCACGTGATCAGTGCATGGTAGCTACGTGATCAGTGCATGATCAGCCACGTGATCAGTGCATGATAGCCACGTGATCAGTGCATGATCAGTCACGTGATCAGTGTGTGATCAGCCACGTGATCAGTGCATGATATCAGTGCATGATAGCCACGTGATCAGTGCATGATCAGTCACGTGACCAGTATATGGTAGCTACGTGATCATTCCATGACGAGCCACGTGATCAGTGCATGATAGCCACGTGATGTGTGCATGATCAGTTACGTGAGCAGAGTATGATCAGCCACGTGATCAGTGCATGAGTGCCACGTGATCAGTGCATGATATGTCACGTGACAGGTGTGTGATCAGCCACGTGAACAGTGCATGTTCAGCCACGTGATCAGTGCATGATAGCCACGTGATCAGTGCATGATCAGTTACGTGAGCAGTGTATGATCAGCCACGTGATCAGTGCATGGTCAGACACGTGAACAGTGTATGATCAGCCACGTGATCAGTGCATGATATCCAAGTGATCAGTGCATGATCAATCACGTGATCAGTGTATGATCAGCCACGTGAACAGTGCATGCTCAGTCACGTGATCAGGGCCTGCTGAGCTGCGTGATTACTGTCTGCTCATCTGCTTGACAATTGCCAGCTGAGCTGCACGATTCCTGCCTGTCATCTGCTTGACAATTGCCAGCTGTGCTGCGTAATTCCTGCCTGCTCAGCTGCTTGATTATTGCCAGCTGAGCAGCATGATTCCTCAGAGCTGAGTTCCATGATAATTGCCTGCTGACTGTTTGATTCGTGCCTACTCAGCTCTTTGTTTATTGCCTCCAGAGGCACATGATCAGTGTATGATAGCAAACATGATCAGCGCATGATCAGACACATGATCAGCGCCATTAAGTCACGTGATCACTACATGATAGTCATGTGATCAGTCCATGCTCAGTCACGGTATCAGTGCATGATCAGCCACGTGATCAGTGCATGATCTGTCACATGATTACTGTATGATCATCCACGTGATCAGTGCATGGGCAGTCATGTGATCAGTGCATGATATAGACGTGATCAGTGCATGATCAGTCGTGATCAGTGCATGATAGCCACGTGATCAGTGCATGATCAGTCACGTGATCAGTGCATGATCAGTCACGTGACCAGTACATGGTAGCTACGTGATCATTGCATGATCAGCCACGTGAGCAGTGCATGATAGCCACGTGATCAGTGCATGATCAGTCACGTGATCAGTGCATGATCAGTCATGTGATCAGTGCATGATCAGCCACGTGATCAGTGCATGATCAGGCACGTGATCAGTGCATGTCCAGCCACGTGATCAGTGCATGATAGCCACGTGATCAGTGCATGATCAGTCACGTGATCAGTGCATGATCAGTCACGTGATCAGTGCATGATCAGCCACGTGATCAGTGCATGATCAGCCACGTGATCAGTGCATGATCAATTACGTGATCAGTGCATGATCAGTCACGTGATCAGTACATGGTAGCTACGTGATCATTGCATGATCAGCCACGTGATCAGTGCATGATAGCCACGTGATCAGTGCATGATCAGCCACGTGATCAGTGCATGATCAGTCACGTGATCAGTGCATGATCAGTCACGTGATCAGTGCATGATCAGTCACGTGATCAGTGCATGATCAGCCACGTGATCAGTGCATGATCAGTCACGTGATCAGTGCATGATCAGCCACGTGATCAGTGCATGATCAGTCACGTGATCAGTGCATGATCAGTCACGTGATCAGTGCATGATCATCCACGTGATCAGTGCATGTCAGTCATGTGTCAGTGCATGATAGCCCGTGATCAGTGCATGATCAGTCCCGTGATCAGTGCATGATCAGCCACGTGATCAGTGCATGATAGTTACGTGATCAGTGCATGATCAGTCACGTGATCAGTGCATGATAGCTGCGTGATCAGTGCATGATCAGCCACGTGATCAGTGCATGATCAGTCACGTGATCAGTGCATGATCAGTCACGTGATCAGTGCATGATCAATTACGTGATCAGTGCATGATCAGTCACGTGATCAGTGCATGGTAGCTACGTGATCATTGCATGATCAGCCACGTGATCAGTGCATGATAGCCACGTGATCAGTGCATGATCAGCCACGTGATCAGTGCATGATCAGTCACGTGATCAGTGCATGATCAGCCACGTGATCAGTGCATGATCAGTCACGTGATCAGTGCATGGTAGCTACGTGATCAGTGCATGATCAGCCACGTGATCAGTGCATGATAGCCACGTGATCAGTGCATGATCAGTCACGTGATCAGTGTATGATCAGCCACGTGATCAGTGCATGATATCAGTGCATGATAGCCACGTGATCAGTGCATGATCAGTCACGTGATCAGTGCATGATCAGTCACGTGATCAGTGCATGATCAGCACGTGATCAGTGCATGATCAGTCACGTGACCAGTACATGGTAGTACGTGATCATTGCATGATCAGCCACGTGATCAGTGCATGATAGCCACGTGATCAGTGCATGATCAGTCACGTGATACATGTGATCAGCCACGTGATCAGTGCATGATATCCACGTGATCAGTGCATGATAGCCACGTGATCAGTGCATGATTAGTCACGTGATCAGTGCATGATCAGTCACGTGATAGTGTGTGATCAGCCACGTGATCAGTGCATGATGAGCCACGTGATCAGTGCAGGATCAATTACGTGATCAGTGCATGATCAGTCACGTGACCAGTACATGGTTGCTACGTGATCGTTGCATGATCAGCCACGTGAGCAGAGCATGATATCCACGTGATCAGTGCATGATCAGTCACGTGATCAGTACATGATCAGTCACGTGAACAGTGCATGATCATTTACGTGATCAGTGCATGATCAGTCACGTGACCAGTATATGGTAGCTACGTGATCATTCCATGACGAGCCACGTGAGCAGTGCATGATAGCCACGTGATGTGTGCATGATGAGTTACGTGAGCAGTGTATGATCAGCCACGTGATCAGTGCATGAGTGCCACGTGATCAGTGCATGATATGTCACGTGACAGGTGTGTGATCAGCCACGTGAGCAGTGCATGTTCAGCCACGTGATCAGTGCATGATAGCCACGTGATCAGTGCATGATCAGTTACGTGAGCAGTGTATGATCAGCCACGTGATCAGTGCATGGTCAGACACGTGAACACTGTATGATCAGCCACGTGATCAGTGCATGATATCCAAGTGATCAGTGCATGATCAATCACGTGATCAGTGTATGATCAGCCACGTGAACAGTGCATGCTCAGTCACGTGATCAGGGCCTGCTGAGCTGCGTGATTACTGTCTGCTCATCTGCTTGACAATTGCCAGCTGAGCTGCACGATTCCTGCCTGTCATCTGCTTGACAATTGCCAGCTGTGCTGCGTAATTCCTGCCTGCTCATCTGCTTGATTATTGCCAGCTGAGCAGCATGATTCCTCACAGCTGAGTTCCATGATTATTGCCTGCTGACTGTTTGATTCGTGCCTACTCAGCTCTTTGTTTATTGCCTCCAGAGGCACATGATCAGTGTATGATAGCAAACATGATCAGCGCATGATCAGTCACATGATCAGCGCCATTAAGTCACGTGATCACTACATGATAGTCATGTGATCAGTCCATGCTCAGTCACGGTATCAGTGCATGATCAGCCACGTGATCAGTGCATGATCTGTCACATGATTAGTGTATGATCATCCACGTGATCAGTGCATGATCAGTCATGTGATCAGTGCATGATCAGCCACGTGATCAGTGCATGATCAGTCACGTGATCAGTGCATGATAGCCACGTGATCAGTGCATGATCAGTCACCTGATGGGTGTATGATCATTCACGTGACCTGTACATGGTAGCTACATGATCATTGCATGATCAGCCACGTGAGTAGTGCATGATAGCCACGTGATCACTGCATGATCAGTCACGTGATCAGTGCATGATCAGTCATGTGACCAGTACATGGTAGCTGCGTGATCATGCATGATCAGCCACGTGAGCAGTGCATGATAGCCACGTGATCAGTGCATGATCAGACACGTGATCAGTGCATGATCAGTCACGTGATCAGTGCATGATCAGCCACGTGATCAGTGCATGACCAGGCACGTGATCAGTGCATGTCAGCCACGTGATCAGTGCATGATAGCCACGTGATCAGTGCATGATCAGTCACGTGATCAGTGCATGATCAGCCACGTGATCAGTGCATGATCAGCCACGTGATCAGTGCATGATCAATTACGTGATCAGTGCATGATCAGTCACGTGACCAGTACATGGTAGCTACATGATCATTGCATGATCAGCCACGTGATCAGTGCATGATAGCCACGTGATCAGTGCATGATCAGCCACGTGATCAGTGCATGATCAGTCACGTGATCAGTGCATGATCAGTCACGTGATCAGTGCATGATCAGCCACGTGATCAGTGCATGTGGAGTCACGTGTCAGTGCATGATAGCCCGTGATCAGTGCATGATCAGTCCCGTGATCAGTGTATGATCAGCCACGTGATCAGTGCATGATAGCCACGTGATCAGTGCATGATCAGTCACGTGATCAGTGCATGATCAGTCACGTGATCAGTGTGTGATCAGCCACGTGAACAGTGCATGCTCAGTCACGTGATCAGGGCCTGCTGAGCTGCGTGATTACTGTCTGCTCATCTGCTTGACAATTGCCAGCTGAGCTGCATGATTCCTGCCTGTCATCTGCTTGACAATTGCCACCTGTGCTACGTAATTCCTGCCTGCTCATCTACTTGATTATTGCCAGCTGAGCAGCATGATTTCTCAGAGCTGAGTTCCATGATTATAGCCTGCTGACTGATTCCTGCCTACTCAGCTCTATGTTCATTGCCTCCAGAGGCACATGATCAGTGTATGACACCAAACATGATCAGCACATGATCAGTCACATGATCAGTGCATGATAAGCCACGTGATCAGTGCATGATCAGTTATGTGATCAGTGCATGATCAGTCATGTGACCAGTGCATGATAGCTGCGTGATCAGTGCATGATCAGCCACGTGATCAGTGCATGATAGCCACGTGATCAGTGCATGATCAGTCACGTGATCAGTGCATGATCAGCCACGTGATCAGTGCATGATCATCCACGTGATCAGTGCATGATAGCCACGTGATCAGTGCATGATCAGTCACGTGATCAGTGCATGATCAGTCACGTGATCATGTCATGATCAGCCACGTGATCAGTGCATGATCAGCCACGTGATCAGTGCATGATCAGCCACGTGATCAGTGCATGATCAGCCACGTGATCAGTGCATGATCAGTCACGTGATCAGTGCATGATAGCTGCGTGATCAGTGCATGATCAGCCACGTGATCAGTGCATGATAGCCACGTGATCAGTGCATGATCAGTCACGTGATCAGTGCATGATCAGTCACGTGATCAGTGCATGATCAATTACGTGATCAGTGCATGATCAGTCACGTGATCAGTGCATGGTAGCTACGTGATCAGTGCATGATCAGCCACGTGATCAGTGCATGATAGCCACGTGATCAGTGCATGATCAGTCACGTGATCAGTGCATGATCAGTCACGTGATCAGTGCATGATCAGCCACGTGATCAGTGCATGATCAGTCACGTGATCAGTGCATGATCAGCCACGTGATCAGTGCATGATCAGTCACGTGATCAGTGCATGATCAGCCACGTGATCAGTGCATGATCAGTCACGTGATCAGTGCATGATCAGCCACGTGATCAGTGCATGATATAGACGTGATCAGTGCATGATCAGTCACGTGATCAGTGCATGATAGCCACGTGATCAGTGCATGATCAGTCACGTGATCAGTGCATGATCAGTCACGTGATCAGTGCATGGTAGCTACGTGATCAGTGCATGATCAGCCACGTGATCAGTGCATGATAGCCACGTGATCAGTGCATGATCAGTCCGTGATCAGTGCATGATCAGTCACGTGATCAGTGCATGATAGCCACGTGATCAGTGCAAGAACAGCCACGTGATCAGTGCATGATCAGTCACGTGATCAGTGCATGATCAGCCACGTGATCAGTGCATGATCAGTCACGTGATCAGTGCATGATCAGTCACGTGATCAGTGCATGATCAGCCACGTGATCAGTGCATGATAGCCACGTGATCAGTGCATGATCAGTCACGTGATCAGTGCATGATCAGCCACGTGATCAGTGCATGATCAGTCACGTGATCAGTGCATGATCAGCCACGTGATCAGTGCATGATAGCCACGTGATCAGTGCATGATCAGCCACGTGATCAGTGCATGATCAGTCACGTGATCAGTGCATGATCAGTCACGTGATCAGTGCATGATCAGCCACGTGATCAGTGCATGTCATTCACGTGATCAGTGCATGATAGCCGTGATCAGTGCATGATCAGTCACGTGATCAGTGCATGATCAGCCACGTGATCAGTGCATGATAGCCACGTGATCAGTGCATGATATCACGTGATCAGTGCATGATCAGTCACGTGATCAGTGCATGATCAGTCACGTGATCAGTGCATGATAGCCACGTGATCAGTGCATGATCAGTCCCGTGATCAGTGCATGATCAGCCACGTGATCAGTGCATGATCAGCCACGTGATCAGTGCATGATCAGTCACGTGATCAGTGCATGATCAGTCACGTGATCAGTGTGATCAGCCACGTGAACAGTGCATGCTCAGTCACGTGATCAGGGCCTGCTGAGCTGCGTGATTACTGTCTGCTCATCTGCTTGACAATTGCCAGCTGAGCTGCACGATTCCTGCCTGTCATCTGCTTGACAATTGCCACCTGTGCTGCGTAATTCCTGCCTGCTCAGCTACTTGATTATTGCCAGCTGAGCAGCATGATTTCTCACAGCTGAGTTCCATGATTATAGCCTGCTGACTGATTCCTGCCTACTCAGCTCTTTGTTCATTGCCTCCAGAGGCACATGATCAGTGTATGACACCAAACATGATCAGCACATGATCAGTCACGTGATCAGTGCATGATAAGCCACGTGATCAGTGCATGATCAGTCATGTGATCAGTGCATGATCAGTCACGTGATCAGTGCATGGTAGCTGCGTGATCAGTGCATGATCAGCCACGTGATCAGTGCATGATAGCCACGTGATCAGTGCATGATCAGTCACGTGATCAGTGCATGATCAGTCACGTGATCAGTGCATGATCAGTCACGTGATCAGTGCATGATCAGTCACGTGATCAGTGCATGGTAGCTACGTGATCATTGCATGATCAGCCACGTGATCAGTGCATGATAGCCACGTGATCAGTGCATGATCAGCCACGTGATCAGTGCATGATCAGTCACGTGATCAGTGCATGATCAGCCACGTGATCAGTGCATGATCAGTCACGTGATCAGTGCATGATAGCCACGTGATCAGTGCATGATCAGCCACGTGATCAGTGCATGATCAGCCACGTGATCAGTGCATGATATCAGTGCATGATCAGCCACGTGATCAGTGCATGATCAGCCACGTGATCAGTGCATGATCAGCCACGTGATCAGTGCATGATCAGTCACGTGATCAGTGCATGGTAGCCACGTGATCAGTGCATGATCAGCCACGTGATCAGTGCATGATAGCCACGTGATCAGTGCATGATCAGTCACGTGATCATGTGTGATCAGCCACGTGATCAGTGCATGATAGCCACGTGATCAGTGCATGATAGCCACGTGATCAGTGCATGATCAGTCACGTGATCAGTGCATGATCAGTCACGTGATCAGTGCATGATCAGCCACGTGATCAGTGCATGATGAGCCACGTGATCAGTGCATGATCAATTACGTGATCAGTGCATGATCAGTCACGTGATCAGTGCATGGTTGCCACGTGATCAGTGCATGATCAGCCACGTGATCAGTGCATGATAGCCACGTGATCAGTGCATGATCAGTCACGTGATCAGTACATGATCAGTGCATGATCATTTACGTGATCAGTGCATGATCAGTCACGTGACCAGTATATGGTAGCCACGTGATCATTGCATGATCAGCCACGTGATCAGTGCATGATAGCCACGTGATCAGTGCATGATCAGTCACGTGATCAGTGCATGATCAGCCACGTGATCAGTGCATGATGCCACGTGATCAGTGCATGATAGTCACGTGATCAGTGCATGATCAGCCACGTGATCAGTGCATGATCAGCCACGTGATCAGTGCATGATAGCCACGTGATCAGTGCATGATCAGTCACGTGATCAGTGCATGATCAGCCACGTGATCAGTGCATGATCAGTCACGTGATCAGTGCATGATCAGTCACGTGATCAGTGCATGATAGCTACGTGATCAGTGCATGATCAGCCACGTGATCAGTGCATGATAGCCACGTGATCAGTGCATGATCAGTCACGTGATCAGTGCATGATCAGTCACGTGATCAGTGCATGATCAATCACGTGATCAGTGCATGATCAGTCACGTGATCAGTGCATGGTAGCTACGTGATCAGTGCATGATCAGCCACGTGATCAGTGCATGATAGCCACGTGATCAGTGCATGATCAGCCACGTGATCAGTGCATGATCAGTCACGTGATCAGTGCATGATCAGCCACGTGATCAGTGCATGATCAGTCACGTGATCAGTGCATGATCAGCCACGTGATCAGTGCATGATCAGTCACGTGATCAGTGCATGATAGCCACGTGATCAGTGCATGATCAGCCACGTGATCAGTGCATGATCAGTCACGTGATCAGTGCATGATCAGCCACGTGATCAGTGCATGATCAGTCACGTGATCAGTGCATGATAGCTACGTGATCAGTGCATGATCAGCCACGTGATCAGTGCATGATAGCCACGTGATCAGTGCATGATCAGTCACGTGATCAGTGCATGATCAGTCACGTGATCAGTGCATGATCAGTGCATGATAGCCACGTGATCAGTGCATGATCAGTCACGTGACCAGTATATGGTAGCTACGTGATCATTCCATGACAGCCACGTGATCAGTGCATGATAGCCACGTGATGTGTGCATGATCAGTTACGTGAGCAGTGTATGATCAGCCACGTGATCAGTGCATGAGTGCCACGTGATCAGTGCATGATATGTCACGTGACAGGTGTGTGATCAGCCACGTGAACAGTGCATGTCAGCCACGTGATCAGTGCATGATAGCCACGTGATCAGTGCATTATCAGTTACGTGAGCAGTGTATGATCAGCCACGTGATCAGTGCATGGTCATACACGTGAACAGTGTATGATCAGCCACGTGATCAGTGCATGATATCCAAGTGATCAGTGCATGATCAATCACGTGATCAGTGTATGATCAGCCACGTGAACAGTGCATGCTCAGTCACGTGATCAGGGCCTGCTGAGCTGCGTGATTACTGTCTGCTCATCTGCTTGACAATTGCCAGCTGAGCTGCACGATTCCTGCCTGTCATCTGCTTGACAATTGCCAGCTGTGCTGCGTAATTCCTGCCTGCTCAGCTGCTTGATTATTGCCAGCTGAGCAGCATGATTCCTCACAGCTGAGTTCCATGATTATTGCCTGCTGACTGTATGATTCGTGCCTACTCAGCTCTTTGTTTATTGCCTCCAGAGGCACATGATCAGTGTATGATAGCAAACATGATCAGCGCATGATCAGTCACATGATCAGCGCCATTAAGTCACGTGATCACTACATGATAGTCATGTGATCAGTCCATGCTCAGTCACGGTATCAGTGCATGATCAGCCACGTGATCAGTGCATGATTTGTCACATGATTAGTGTATGATCATCCACGTGATCAGTGCATGATATAGACGTGATCAGTGCATGATCAGTCTCGTGATCAGTGCATGATAGCCACGTGATCAGTGCATGATCAGTCACCTGATGGGTGTATGATCATTCACGTGACCTGTACATGGTAGCTACATGATCATTGCATGATCAGCCACGTGAGTAGTGCATGATAGCCACGTGATCACTGCATGATCAGTCACGTGATCAGTGCATGATCAGTCATGTGACCAGTACATGGTAGCTGCGTGTTCATCGCATGATCAGCCACGTGAGCAGTGCATGATAGCCACGTGATCAGTGCATGATCAGTCACGTGATCAGTGCATGATCAGTCACGTGATCAGTGCATGATAGCCACGTGATCAGTGCATGAACAGACAAGTGATCAGTGCATGATCAGTCACGTGATCAGTGCATGATCAGCCACGTGATCAGTGCATGATCAGTCACGTGATCAGTGCATGATCAGTTACGTGATCAGTGCATGATCAGCCACGTGATCAGTGCATGATAGCCACGTGATCAGTGCATGATCAGTCACGTGATCAGTGCATGATCAGCCACGTGATCAGTGCATGATCAGCCACGTGATCAGTGCATGATCAGCCACGTGATCAGTGCATGATAGCCACGTGATCAGTGCATGATCAGTCACGTGATCAGTGCATGATCAGCCACGTGATCAGTGCATGATAGCCACGTGATCAGTGCATGATCAGCCACGTGATCAGTGCATGATCAGTCACGTGATCAGTGCATGATCAGTCACGTGATCAGTGCATGATCAGCCACGTGATCAGTGCATGTGGATTCATGTGATCAGTGCATGATAGCCCGTGATCAGTGCATGATCAGTCCCGTGATCAGTGCATGATCAGCCACGTGATCAGTGCATGATAGCCACGTGATCAGTGCATGATATTACGTGATCAGTGCATGATCAGTCACGTGATCAGTGCATGATCAGTCATGTAGTCAGTGCATGATAGCGCCGTGATCAGTGCATGATCAGTCCCGTGATCAGTGCATGATCAGCCACGTGATCAGTGCATGATAGCTACGTGATCAGTGCATGATCAGTCACATGATCAGTGCATGATCAGTCACGTGATAGGTGTGATCAGCCACGTGAACAGTGCATGCTCAGTCACGTGATCAGGGCCTGCTGAGCTGCGTGATTACTGTCTGCTCATCTGCTTGACAATTGCCAGCTGAGCTGCACGATTCCTGCCTGTCATCTGCTTGACAATTGCCACCTGTGCTGCGTAATTCCTGCCTGCTCATCTACTTGATTATTGCCAGCTGAGCAGCATGATTTCTCAGAGCTGAGTTCCATGATTATAGCCTGCTGACTGATTCGTGCCTACTCAGCTCTTTGTTCATTGCCTCCAGAGGCACATGATCAGTGTATGACACCAAACATGATCAGCACATGATCAGTCACATGATCAGTGCATGATAAGCCACGTGATCAGTGCATGATCAATTATGTGATCAGTGCATGATCAGTCATGTGACCAGTACATGGTAGCTGCGTGATCAGTGCATGATCAGCCACGTGATCAGTGCATGATAGCCACGTGATCAGTGCATGATCAGTCACGTGATCAGTGCATGATCAGTCACGTGATCAGTGCATGATCAGTTACGTGATCAGTGCATGATCAGTCACGTGACCAGTGCATGGTAGCTACGTGATCATTGCATGATCAGCCACGTGATCAGTGCATGATAGCCACGTGATCAGTGCATGATCAGCCACGTGATCAGTGCATGATCAGTCACGTGATCAGTGCATGATCAGCCACGTGATCAGTGCATGATCAGTCACGTGATCAGTGCATGATCAGCCACGTGATCAGTGCATGATCAGTCACGTGATCAGTGCATGATAGCCACGTGATCAGTGCATGATCAGCCACGTGATCAGTGCATGATCAGTCACGTGATCAGTGCATGATCAGCCACGTGATCAGTGCATGATCAGTCACGTGATCAGTACATGGTAGCTACGTGATCAGTGCATGATCAGCCACGTGATCAGTGCATGATAGCCACGTGATCAGTGCATGATCAGTCACGTGATACGTGTGTGATCAGCCACGTGATCAGTGCATGATATCAGTGCATGATAGCCACGTGATCAGTGCATGATCAGTCACGTGACCAGCACGTGGTAGCTGCGTGATCATTTCATGACGAGCCACGTGATCAGTGCATGATAGCCACGTGATGTGTGCATGATCAGTTACGTGAGCAGAGTATGATCAGCCACGTGATCAGTGCATGAGTGCCACGTGATCAGTGCATGATATGTCACGTGACAGGTGTGTGATCAGCCACGTGAACAGTGCATGTTCAGCCACGTGATCAGTGCATGATAGCCACGTGATCAGTGCATGATCAGTTACGTGAGCAGTGTATGATCAGCCACGTGATCAGTGCATGGTCATACACGTGAACAGTGTATGATCAGCCACGTGATCAGTGCATGATATCCAAGTGATCAGTGCATGATCAATCACGTGATCAGTGTATGATCAGCCACGTGAACAGTGCATGCTCAGTCACGTGATCAGGGCCTGCTGAGCTGCGTGATTACTGTCTGCTCATCTGCTTGACAATTGCCAGCTGAGCTGCACGATTCCTGCCTGTCATCTGCTTGACAATTGCCAGCTGTGCTGCGTAATTCCTGCCTGCTCAGCTGCTTGATTATTGCCAGCTGAGCAGCATGATTCCTCACAGCTGAGTTCCATGATAATTGCCTGCTGACTGTATGATTCGTGCCTACTCAGCTCTTTCTTTATTGCCTCCAGAGGCACATGATCAGTGCATGATAGCAAACATGATCAGCGCATGATCAGTCACATGATCAGCGCCATTAAGTCACATGATCACTACATGATAGTCATGTGATCAGTCCATGCTCAGTCACGGTATCAGTGCATGATCAGCCACGTGATCAGTGCATGATCTGTCACATGATTAGTGTATGATCATCCACGTGATCAGTGCATGGGCAGTCATGTGATCAGTGCATGATATAGACGTTATCAGTGCATGAACAGTCTCGTGATCAGTGCATGATAGCCACGTGATCAGTGCATGATCAGTCACCTGATTGGTGTATGATCATTCACGTGACCTGTACATGGTAGCTATATGATCATTGCATGATCAGCCATGTGAGTAGTGCATGATAGCCACGTGATCAGTGCATGATCAGTCACGTGATCAGTGCATGATCAGTCATGTGACCAGTACATGGTAGCTGCGTGATCATGCATGATCAGCCACGTGAGCAGTGCATGATAGCCACGTGATCAGTGCATGATCAGTCACGTGATCAGTGCATGATCAGTCACGTGATCAGTGCATGATCAGCCACGTGATCAGTGCATGATCAGGCACGTGATCAGTGCATGATCAGCCACGTGATCAGTGCATGATAGCCACGTGATCAGTGCATGATCAGTCACGTGATCAGTGCATGATCAGCCACGTGATCAGTGCATGATCAGCCACGTGATCAGTGCATGATCATTACGTGATCAGTGCATGATCAGTCACGTGACCAGTACATGGTAGCTACGTGATCATTGCATGATCAGCCACGTGATCAGTGCATGATAGCCACGTGATCAGTGCATGATCAGCCACGTGATCAGTGCATGATCAGTCACGTGATCAGTGCATGATCAGTCACGTGATCAGTGCATGATCATCCACGTGATCAGTGCATGTCGAGTCATGTAGTCAGTGCATGATAGCGCCGTGATCAGTGCATGATCAGTCCCGTGATCAGTGTATGATCAGCCACGTGATCAGTGCATGATAGCCACGTGATCAGTGCATGATCAGTCACGTGATCAGTGCATGATCAGTCACGTGATCAGTGTGTGATCAGCCACGTGAACAGTGCATGCTCAGTCACGTGATCAGGGCCTGCTGAGCTGCGTGATTACTGTCTGCTCATCTGCTTGACAATTGCCAGCTGAGCTGCACGATTCCTGCCTGTCATCTGCTTGACAATTGCCACCTGTGCTGCGTAATTCCTGCCTGCTCATCTACTTGATTATTGCCAGCTGAGCAGCATGATTTCTCAGAGCTGAGTTCCATGATTATAGCCTGCTGACTGATTCCTGCCTACTCAGCTCTTTGTTCATTGCCTCCAGAGGCACATGATCAGTGTATGACACCAAACATGATAGGCACATGATCAGTCACATGATCAGTGCATGATAAGCCACGTGATCAGTGCATGATCAATTATGTGATCAGTGCATGATCAGTCATGTGACCAGTGCATGGTAGCTGCGTGATCAGTGCATGATCAGCCACGTGATCAGTGCATGATCAGTCACGTGATCAGTGCATGATCAGTCACGTGATCAGTGCATGATCAGTCACGTGATCAGTGCATGGTAGCTACGTGATCAGTGCATGATCAGCCACGTGATCAGTGCATGATAGCCACGTGATCAGTGCATGATCAGTCACGTGATCATGTGTGATCAGCCACGTGATCAGTGCATGATAGCCACGTGATCAGTGCATGATAGCCACGTGATCAGTGCATGATCAGTCACGTGATCAGTGCATGATCAGTCACGTGATCGTGTGTGATCAGCCACGTGATCAGTGCATGATCAGCCACGTGATCAGTGCATGATCAATTACGTGATCAGTGCATGATCAGTCACGTGATCAGTACATGGTAGCTACGTGATCAGTGCATGATCAGCCACGTGATCAGTGCATGATAGCCACGTGATCAGTGCATGATCAGTCACGTGATCAGTGCATGATCAGTCACGTGATCAGTGCATGATCAGTTACGTGATCAGTGCATGATCAGTCACGTGACCAGTATATGGTAGCTACGTGATCATTCCATGATCAGCCACGTGATCAGTGCATGATAGCCATGTGATGTGTGCATGATGAGTTACGTGAGCAGTGTATGATCAGCCACGTGATCAGTGCATGATCAGTTACCTGATCAGTTCATGCTCAGTCATGTGACCAGTGCATGTTAGCTACGTGAGCATTGCATCATCAGCCACGTGATCAGTGCATTATAGCCACGTGATCAGTGCATGATAGCCACGTGATCAGTGCATGATCAGTCTCGTGATACGTGTGTGATCAGCCACGTGATCAGTGCATGTTATCCACGTGATCAGTGCAGGATAGCCACGTGATCACTTCATGATTATTTACGTGATCTGTACATGATGAGTCACGTGATACGTGAGTGATCAGCCACCGGATCAGTGCGTGATAAGCCATGTGATCAGTGCAGGATCAATTACGTGATCAGTGCATGATCAGTCACATGACCAGTACATGGTTGCTACGTGATCATTGTATGATCAGCCACGTGATCAGTGTATGATAGCCACGTGATCAGTGCATGATCAGCCACATGATCAGTGCATGATAGCCACGTGATCAGTGCATGATCAGCCACGTGATACAGTGCATGATCAGCCACGTGATGAGTGCATGATGAGCCACGTGATCAGTGCATGATCAGCCACGTGATGAGTGCATGATCAGCCACGTGATCAGTGAATGATCAGTCACGTGATCAGTGCATGATCAGCCACGTGATCAGTGCATGTTCAGTCACCTGACCAGTACATGGTAGCTACGTGATCATTGCATGACCAGCCACGTGATCAGTGCATGATAGCCACGTGATCAGTGCATGATCAGTCACGTGATACGTGCATGATCAGTCACGTGACCAGTGCATGATATCAGTGCATGATCAGCCACGTGATCAGTGCATGATAGCCACGTGATCAGTGCATGATCAGTCACGTGATACGTGCATGATCAGCCACGTGATCAGTGCATGATATCCACGTGATCAGTGCATGATCAGCCACGTGAACAGTGCATGATCAGCCACGTGAGCAGTGCATGGTCAGACACATGAACAGTGTATGACCAAACACGTGATCAGTGCATGATAGCCATGTGATCAGTGCATGATCAGCCACGTGATCAGTGCATAATCAGTCACGTGATCAGTGCATGGTCAGTCACGTGATCAGTGCATGATCATCCATGTGATCAGTGCATGTGGAGTCACGTAGTCAATGCATGATCAGCGCCGTGATCAGTGCACGAGAAGTCCTGTAGTCAATGCATGATCAGCCCCGTCATCAGTGCACGATAGTCCCGTGAGGAGTGTATGATCAACTAAGTGATCAGTTCAAGCGCAACTACGTGATCTGTGCATGATAGTCACGTGATCAGTGCATGATCATTCACGTGATAGGTGTGTGATCAGCGACGTGAACAGTGCATGCTCAGTCACGTGATCAGGGCCTGCTGAGCTTCGTGATTACTGTCTGCTCATCTGCTTGACAATTTCCAGCTGAGCTGCACGATTCCTGCCTGTCATTTCCTTGAGAATTGCCACCTGTGCTGCGTAATTCCTGCCTGCTCATCTACTTGATTATTGCCAGCTGAGCAGCATGATTTCTCAGAGCTGAGTTCCATGATTATAGCCTACTGATTCCTGCCTACTCAGCTCTATGTTCATTGCCTCCAGAGGCACATGATAAGTGTGTGACACCAAACATGATCGGCACATGATGAATCACATAATCAATGCATGATAAGCCAGGTGATCAGTGCATGATCAATTACGTGATCAGTGCATGATCAGTCATGTGACCAGTACAAGGTAGCTGCGTGATCATTGCATGATCAGCCACGTGAGCTGTGCATGTTATCCACGTGATCAGTGCATGATCAGCCACGTGATCAGTGCATGATCAGCCACGTGATCAGTACATGATCAGCTACGTGATCAGTGCATGATCAGTCACGTGACCAGTACATGGTAGCTACGTGATCATTGCATGATCAGCCACGTGATCATGTGCATGATAGCCACGTGATCAGTGCATGATCAGTCACGTGATCCGTGCGTGATCAGCCACGTGACCAGTGCATGATATCAGTGCATGATAGCCACGTGATCAGTGCATGATCAGCCACGTGATCAGTGCATGATCAGCCACGTGATCAGTGCATGATCAGTCACGTGATCAGTGCATGATCAGCCACGTGATCAGTGCATGATCAGTCACGTGACCAGTACATGGTAGCTACGTGATCATTGCATGATCAGCCACGTTAATAGTGCATGATCAATTACGTGATCAGTGCATGATCAGTCACGTGATCAGTGCATGATCAGCCACGTGATCAGTGCATGATCAGTCACGTGACCAGTACATGGTACCTACGTGATCAGTGCATGATCAGCCACGTGAGCAGTGCATGTTCAGCCACGTATGCAGTGCATGATAGCCACGTGATCAGTGCATGATCAGTTACGTGAGCAGTGTATGATCAGCCACGGGATCAGTGCATGGTCAGACACGTGAACACTGTATGATCAGCCACGTGATCAGTGCATGATAGCCAAGTGATCAGTGCATGATCAATCACGTGATCAGTGTATGAGCAGCCACGTGAACAGTGCATACTCAGTCACGTGATCAGGGCCTGCTGAGCTGCGTATTTACTGTCTGCTCATCTGCTTGACAATTGCCAGCTGAGCTGCACGATTCCTGCCTGTCATCTGCTTGACAATTGCCAGCTGTGCTGTGTAATTCCTGCCTGCTCAGCTGCTTGATTATTGCCAGCTGAGCAGCATGATTCCTCACAGCTGAGTTCCATGATTATTGCCTGCTGACTGTATGATTCGTGCCTACTCAGCTCTTTGTTTATTGCCTCCAGGGGCACATGATCAGTGTATGATAGCAAACGTGATCAGCGCATGATCAGTCACGTGATCAGCGCCATTAAGTCACGTGATCAGTACATGATAGTCATGTGATCAGTCCATGCTCAGTCACGGTATCAGTGCATGATCAGCCACGTGATCAGTGCATGATCTGTCACGTGATTAGTGTATGATCATCCACGTGATCAGTGCATGGGCAGTCACGTGATCAGTGCATGATATAGACGTGATCAGTGCATGATCAGTCTCGTGATCAGTGCATGATAGCCACGTGATCAGTGCATGATCAGTCACCTGATGGGTGTATGATCAGTCACCTGACCGGTACATGGTAGCTACATGATCATTGCATGATCAGCCACGTGAGTAGTGCATGATAGCCAAGTGATCACTGCATGATCAGTCACGTGATCAGTGCATGACCAGTCATGTGACCAGTACATGGTAGCTGCGTGATCATAGCATGATCAGCCACGTGAGCAGTGCATGATAGCCACGTGATCAGTGCATGATCAGACACGAGATCAGTGCATGATCAGTCACGTGATCAGTGCATGACTGCCACGTGATCAGTGCATGACCAGGCACGTGACCAGTGTATGTCCAGCCAAGTGATCAGTGCAAGATATCTACGTGATCAGTGCATGATCAGTTGACATGATCAGTGCATGATCAGTCACGTGATAGGTGTGTGATCAGCCATGTGAACAGTGCATGCTCAGTCACGTGATCAGGGCCTGCTGAGCTTCGTGATTACTGTCTGCTCATCTGCTTGACAATTTCCAGCTGAGCTGCACGATTCCTGCCTGTCATCTCCTTGACAATTGCCACCTGTGCTACGTAATTCCTGCCTGCTCATCTACTTGATTATTGCCAGCTGAGCAGCATGATTTCTCAGAGCTGAGTTCCATGATTATAGCGTGCTGACTGATTCCTGCCTACTCAGCTCTATGTTCATTGCCTCCAGAGGCACATGATAAGTGTGTGACAGCAAACATGATCAGCACATGATGAGTCACATAATCAATGCATGATAAGCCAGGTGATCAGTGCATGATCAATTATGTGATCAGTGCATGATCTGTCATGTGACCAGTACATGGTAGCTGCGTGATCATTGCATGATCAGCCACGTGAACAGTGCATGGTAGACACATGATCAGTGCATGATCAGTCACGTGATCTGTGCATGATCAGTCACGTGATCAGTGCATGATCAATTACCTGATCAGTGCATGATCAGTCACAGGACCAGTGCATGGTAGCTACGTGATCATTGCATGATCAGCCACGTGAGCAGTGCATGATAGCCACATGATCAGTGCATGATTAGCCACGTGATCAGTGCATGATCAGTCACGTGATCAGTGCATCATCAGCCACATGATCAGTGCATGATCAGTCACGTGACCAGTACATGGTAGCTACGTGATCATTGCATGATCAGCCACGTGAGCAGTGCATGATCAGCCACTTGACCAGTGCATGATATCAGTGCATGATAGCCACGTGACCATTGCATGATCAGCCACGTGATCTGTGCATGATAGCCACGTGATCAGTGCATGGTCAGACACTTGAACAGTGTATGATCAGCCACGTGATCAGTGCATGATATCCAAGTGATCAGTGCATGATCAATCACGTGATCAGTGTATGAGCAGCCACGTGAACAGTGCATACTCAGTCACGTGATCAGGGCCTGCTGAGCTGTGTATTTACTGTCTGCTCATCTGCTTGACAATTGCCAGCTGAGCTGCACGATTCCTGCCTGTCATCTGCTTGACAATTGCCAGCTGTGCTGTGTAATTCCTGCCTGCTCAGCTGCTTGATTATTGCCAGCTGAGCAGCATGATTCCTCACAGCTGAATTCCATGATTATTGCCTGCTGACTGTATGATTCGTGCCTACTCAGCACTTTGTTTATTGCCTCCAGAGGCACATGATCAGTGTATGATAGCAAACATGATCAGCACATGATCAGTCACATGATCAGCGCCATTAAGTCACGTGATCACTACATGATAGTCATGTGATCAGTCCATGCTCAGTCACGGTTATCAGTGCATGATCAGCCACGTGATCATTGCATGATTTGTCACATGATTAGTGTATGATCATCCACGTGATCAGTGCATGATATAGACATGATCAGTGCATGATCAGTCTCGTGATCAGTGCATGATAGCCACCTGATCAGTGCATGATCAGTCACCTGATGGGTGTATGATCATTCACGTGACCTGTACATGGTAGCTACATGATCATTGCATGATCAGCCACGTGAGTAGTGCACGATAGCCACGTGATCACTGCATGATCAGTCACGTGATCAGTGCATGATCAGTCATGTGACAAGTACATGGTAGCTGCGTGATCATCGCATGATCAGCCACGTGAGCAGTGCATGATAGCCACGTGATCAGTGCATGAACAGACACGAGATCAGTGCATGATCAGTCACGTGATCAGTGCATGATAGCCACGTGATCAGTGCATGAACAGACAAGAGATCAGTGCATGATCAGTCACGTGATCAGTGCATGATCAGCCACGTGATCAGTGCATGATCAGTCACGTGATCAGTGCATGATCAGTCACGTGATCTGTGCATGATAGCCAGGTGATCAGTGCATGATAGCCACGTGATCAGTGCATGATCAGTCACGTGATCAGTGCATGATCAGCCACGTGATCAGTGCATGATCAGGCACGTGATCAGTGTATGTCCAGCCAAGTGATCAGTGCATGATAGACACGTTATCAGCGCATGATCAGTCACGTGATCAGTGCATGATCAGTCACGGGATCACTACCTGATAGCCAGGTGATCAGTGCATGATCAGCCACGTGATCAGTGCATAATCAGTCACGTGATCAGTGCATGATCATCCACGTGATCAGTGTATGTGGATTCATGTAATCAATGCATGATAGCGCCTTGATCAGTGCACGATCAGTCCCGTGATGAGTGTATGATCAGCCAAGTGATCAGTGCATGATAGCCACGTGATCAATGCATACTATTACGTGAACAATGCATGCGCAATCACGTGATCAGTGCATGAGGAGTCATGTAGTCAATGCATGATAGCGCCGTGATCAGTGCACGATCAGTCCCGTGATGAGTGTATGATCAGCCAAGTGATCAGTGCAAGATAGCTACGTGATCAGTGCATGATCAGTCACATGATCAGTGCATGATCAGTCACGTGATAGGTGTGATCAGCCATGTGAACAGTGCATGCTCAGTCACGTGATCAGGGCCTGCTGAGCTGCGTGATTACTGTCTGCTCATCTGCTTGACAATTTCCAGCTGAGCTGCACGATTCCTGCCTGTCATCTCCTTGACAATTGCCACCTGTGCTGCGTAATTCCTGCCTGCTCATCTACTTGATTATTGCCAGCTGAGCAGCATGATTTCTCAGAGCTGAGTTCCATGATTATAGCCTGCTGACTGATTCCTGCCTACTCAGCTCTATGTTCATTGCCTCCAGAGGCACATGATCAGTGTGTGACACCAAACATGATCAGCACATGATCAGTCACATGATCAATGCATGATAAGCCAGGTGATCAGTGCATGATCAATTATGTGATCAGTGCATGATCAGTCATGTGACCAGTACATGGTAGCTGCGTGATCATTGCATGATCAGCCACGTGAGCAGTGCATGAAAGCCACGTGATCAGTGCATGATCAGTCACGTGATCTGTGCATGATCAGTCACGAGATCAGTGCATGATCAATTACCTGATGAGTGCATGATCAGTCACGTGACCAGTGCATGGTAGCTACGTGATCATTGCATGATCAGCCACGTGAGCAGTGCATGATAGCAACGTGATCAGTGCATGATCAGCCACGTGATCAGTGCATGATCAGTCACGTGATCAGTGTACGATCAGCCACGTGATCAGTGCATGATCAGTCACGTGATCTGTGCATGATCAGTCACGAGATCAGTGCATGATCAATTACCTGATCAGTGCATGATCATTCACGTGAGCAGTGCATGGTAACTACGTGATCATTGCATGATAAGCCACGTGAGCAGTGCATGATCAGTCACGTGATCAGTGTATGATCAGCCACGTGATCAGTGCATGATCAGTCACCTGAGCAGTACATGGTAGCTACGTGATCATTGCATGATCAGCCACGTGATCTGTGCATGATAGCCACGTGATCAGTGCATGATCAGTCACATGATACGTGTGTGATCAGCCACGTGACCAGTGCATGATATCAGTGCATGATAGCCATGTGATCAGTGCATGATCAGTCATGTGACCAGTATATAGTAGCTACGTTATCATTCCTTGACGAGCCACGTGATCAGTGCATGATAGCCACATGATGTGTGCATGATCAGTTACGTGAGCAGAGTATGATCAGCCACGTGATCAGTGCATGAGTGCCACGTGATCAGTGCATGATATGTCACGTGACAGGTGTGTGATCAGCCACGTGAACAGTGCATGTTGAGCCACGTATTCAGTGCATGATAGCCACGTGATCAGTGCATGATCAGTTACGTGAGCAGTGTATGATCAGCCACGTGATCAGTGCATGGTCAGACACGTGAACAGTGTATGATCAGCCACGTGATCAGTGCATGATATCCAAGTGATCAGTGCATGATCAATCACGTGATCAGTGTATGATCAGCCACGTGAACAGTGCATGCTCAGTCACGTGATCAGGGCCTGCTGAGCTGCATGATTACTGTCTGCTCATCTGCTTGACAATTGCCAGCTGAGCTGCACGATTCCTGCCTGTCATCTGCTTGACAATTGCCAGCTCTGCTGTGTAATTCCTGCCTGCTCAGCTGCTTGATTATTGCCAGCTGAGCAGCATGATTCCTCACAGCTGATTTCCAAGATAATTGCCTACTGACTGTATGATTCGTGCCTACTCAGCTCTTTGTTTATTGCTTCCAGAGGCACATGATCAGTGTATGATAGCAAACATGCTCAGCGCACGATCAGTCACATGGTCAGCGCCATTAAGTTACGTGATCACTACATGATAGTCATGTGATCAGTCCATGCTCAGTCACGGTATCAGTGCATGATCAGCTACGTGATCAGTGCATGATCTGTCACATGATTACTGTATGATCATCCACGTGATCAGTGCATGGGCAGTCATGTGATCAGTGCATGATATAGACGTTATCAGTGCATGATCATTCTCGTGATCAGTACACGATAGCCACGTCTTCACTGCATGATCAGTCACGTGATCAGTGCATGATCAGTCATGTGACCAGTACATGGTAGCTGCGTGATCATCGCATGATCAGCCACGTGAGCAGTGCATGATAGCCACGTGATCAGTGCATGATCAGACACGAGATTAGTGCATGATCAGTCATGTGATCAGTGCATGATCAGCCACGTGATCAGTGCATGACCAGGCACGTGATCAGTGTATGTCCAGCCAAGTGATCAGTGCATGATAGCCACGTGATCAGTGCATGATCAGTCACGTGATCAGTGCATGATCAGTCACGTGATCAGTGTATGATCAGCCACGTGATCAGTGAATGATCAGACACATGATCAGTGCATGATCAATTACGTGATCAGTGCATGATCAGTCACGTGACCAGTACATGGTAGCTACGTGATCATTGCCAGATCAGCCACGTGAGGAGTGCATGATAGCCACGTGATCAGTGCATGATCAGCCATGTGATAAGTGCATGATCAGTCACGTGATCAGTGCATGGACAGTCACGTGATCAGTGGATGATCAGTCACGTGATAGGTGTGTGATCAGCCACGTGATCAGTGCATGGTCAGTCACGTGATCAGTGCATGATCAGCCACGTGATCAGTGCATAATCAGTCACGTGATCAGTGCATGGTCAGTCACGTGATCAGTGCATGATCATCCATATGATCAGTGCATGTGGAGTCATGTAGTCAATGCATGATAGCGCCGTGATCAGTGCATGATCAGTCCCGTGATGAGTGTATGACCAGCCAAGTGATCAGTGCAAGATAGCTACGTGATCAGTGCATGATCAGTCATGTGACCAGTACATGGTAGCTGCGTGATCATTGCATGATCAGCCACGTGAACAGTGCATGGTAGACACGTGATCAGTGAATGATTACTCACGTGATCTGTGCATGATCAGTCACGTGATCAGTGCATGATCAATTACCTGATCAGTGCATGATCAGTCACGTGACCAGTGCATGGTAGCTATGTGATCATTGCATGATCAGCCACGTGAGCAGTGCATGATAGCCACGTGATCAGTGCATGATCAGCCACGTGATCAGTGCATGATCAGTCACGTGATCAGTGCATGATCAGCCACGTGATCAGTGCATGATCAGTCACGTGACCAGTACATGGTAGCTACGTGATCATTGCATGATCAGCCACGTGATCTGTGCATGATAGCCACGTGATCAGAGCATGATCAGTCACATGATATGTGTGTGATCAGCCACGTGAACAGTGCATAATATCAGTGCATGATAGCCACGTGAGCAGTGCATGATGAGTCACGTGATCAGTGCATGATCAGTCATGTGATCTCTGCATGATCAGCCAGGTGATCAGTGCATGATCAGTCACATGACCAGTACATGGTTGCTACGTGATCATTGTGTGATCAGCCACGTGATCAGTGTATGATAGCCACGTGGTCAGTGCATGATAGCCACATGATCAGTGCATGAGAGCCACGTGATCAGTGCATGATCAGTCACGTGATACATGTGTGATCAGCCACGTGATGAGTGCATGATGAGCCACGTGATCAGTGCATGATCAGCCACGTGATGAGTGCATGATCAGCCACGTGATCAGTGAATGATCAGTCACGTGATCAGTGCATGATCAGCCACGTGATCAGTGCATGATCAGTCACCTGACCAGTACATGGTAGCTACGTGATCATTGCATGACCAGCCACGTGATCTGTGCATGATAGCCACGTGATCAGTGCATGATCAGTCACATGATACGTGTGTGATCAGTCACGTGACCAGTGCATGATATCAGTGCATGATAGCCACGTGATCAGTGCATGATAGCCACGTGATCAGTGCATGATCAGTCACGTGATACGTGTGTGATCAGCCACGTGATCAGTGCATGATATCCACGTGATGAGTGCATGATCAGTTACGTGAACAGTGTATGATCAGCCACGTGAGCAGTGCATGGTCAGACACATGAACAGTGTATGACCAAACACGTGATCAGTGCATGATATCCATGTGATCAGTGCATGATCAGCCACGTGATCAGTGCATAATCAGTCACGTGATCAGTGCATGGTCAGTCACGTGATCAGTGCATGATCATCCATGTGATCAGTGCATGTGGAGTCATGTAGTCAATGCATGATAGCGCCGTAATCAGTGCACGATAAGTCCCGTGATGATTGTATGATCAGCCAAGTGATCAGTGCAAGATAGCTACGTGATCAGTGCATGATCAGCCACGTCATCAGTGCATGATAGCCACGTGAGCAGTGCATACAATTACGTGATCAGTTCATGCGCAATCACGTGATCTGTGCATGAGAGCCACGTGATCAGTGCATGATCATTCACGTGATAGGTGTGTGATCAGCGACGTGAACAGTGCATGCTCAGTCACGTGATCAGGGCCTGCTGAGCTTCGTGATTACTGTCTGCTCATCTGCTTGACAATTGCCAGCTGAGCTGTACGATTCCTGCCTGTCATTTCCTTGAGAATTGCCACCTGTGCTGCATAATTCCTGCCTGCTCATCTACTTGATTATTGCCAGCTGAGCAGCATGATTTCTCAGATCTGAGTTCCATGATTATTGCCTACTGATTCCTGCCTACTCAGCTCTTTGTTCATTGCCTCCAGAGGCACATGATAAGTGTATGACAGCAAACATGATCAGCACATGATGAATCACATAATCAATGCATGATAAGCCAGGTGATCAGTGCATGATCAATTACGTGATCAGTGCATGATCAGTCATGTGACCAGTACAAGGTAGCTGCGTGATCATTGCATGATCAGCCACGTGAGCAGTGCATGATAGCCACGTGATCAGTGCATGATCAGCCACGTGATCAGTGTATGATCAGTCACGTGATCAGTGCATGATCAGCCACGTGATCAGTGCATGATCAGTCACCTGACCAGTACATGGTAGCTACGTGATCATTGCATGATCAGCCACGTGATCTCTGCATGATAGCCACGTGATCAGTGCATGATCAGTCACATGATACGTGTGTGATCAGCCACGTGACCAGTGCATGATATCAGTGCATGATAGCCACGTGATCAGTGCATGATCAGTCACGTGATCAGTGCATGATCAGCCACGTGATCAGTGCATGATCAGTCACGTGATCAGTGCATGATCAGCCACGTGATCAGTGCATGATCAGTCACGTGTCCAGTACATGGTAGCTACGTGATCATTGCATGATCAGCCACGTGATGTGTGCATGATAGCCACGTGATCAGTGCATGATCAGCCACGTGATCAGTGCATGATCAGCCACGTGATCAGTGCATGATCAGTCACGTGTCCAGTACATGGTACCTACGTGATCATTGCATGATCAGCCACGTGAGCAGTGCATGTTCAGCCACGTATTCAGTGCATGATAGCCACGTGATCAGTGCATGATCAGTTACGTGAGCAGTGTATGATCAGCCACGGGATCAGTGCATGGTCAGACACGTGAACACTGTATGATCAGCCACGTGATCAGTGCATGATATCCAAGTGATCAGTGCATGATCAATCACGTGATCAGTGTATGAGCAGCCACGTGAACAGTGCATACTCAGTCACGTGATCAGGGCCTGCTGAGCTGCATATTTACTGTCTGCTCATCTGCTTGACAATTGCCAGCTGAGCTGCACGATTCCTGCCTGTCATCTGCTTGACAATTGCCAGCTGTGCTGTGTAATTCCTGCCTGCTCAGCTGCTTGATTATTGCCAGCTGAGCAGCATGATTCCTCACAGCTGAGTTCCATGATTATTGCCTGCTGACTGTATGATTCGTGCCTACTCAGCTCTTTGTTTATTGCCTCCAGGGGCACATGATCAGTGTATGATAGCAAACATGATCAGCGCATAATCAGTCACATGATCAGCGCCATTAAGTCACGTGATCACTACATGATAGTCATGTGATCAGTCCATGCTCAGTCACGGTATCAGTGCATGATCAGCCACGTGATCAGTGCATGATCTGTCACATGATTAGTGTATGATCATCCACGTGATCAGTGCATGGGCAGTCATGTGATCAGTGCATGATATAGACGTGATCAGTGCATGATCAGTCTCGTGATCAGTGCATGATAGCCACGTGATCAGTGCATGATCAGTCACCTGATGGGTGTATGATCATTCACGTGACCTGTACATGGTAGCTACATGATCATTGCATGATCAGCCACGTGAGTAGTGCATGATAGCCACGTGATCACTGCATGATCAGTCACGTGATCAGTGCATGACCAGTCATGTGACCAGTACATGGTAGCTGCGTGATCATAGCATGATCAGCCACGTGAGCAGTGCATGATAGCCACGTGATCAGTGCATGATCAGACACGAGATCAGTGCATGATCAGTCACGTGATCAGTGCATGACTGCCACGTGATCAGTGCATGACCAGGCACGTGACCAGTGTATGTCCAGCCAAGTGATCAGTGCAAGATAGCTACGTGATCAGTGCATGATCAGTCACATGATCAGTGCATGATCAGTCACGTGATAGGTGTGTGATCAGCCATGTGAACAGTGCATGCTCAGTCACGTGATCAGGGCCTGCTGAGCTGCGTGATTACTGTCTGCTCATCTGCTTGACAATTTCCAGCTGAGCTGCACGATTCCTGCCTGTCATCTCCTTGACAATTGCCACCTGTGCTACGTAATTCCTGCCTGCTCATCTACTTGATTATTGCCAGCTGAGCAGCATGATTTCTCAGAGCTGAGTTCCATGATTATAGCGTGCTGACTGATTCCTGCCTACTCAGCTCTATGTTCATTGCCTCCAGAGGCACATGATCAGTGTGTGACACCAAACATGATCAGCACATGATCAGTCACATGATCAATGCATGATAAGCCAGGTGATCAGTGCATGATCAATTATGTGATCAGTGCATGATCTGTCATGTGACCAGTACATGGTAGCTGCGTGATCATTGCATGATCAGCCACGTGAACAGTGCATGGTAGACACATGATCAGTGCATGATCAGTCACGTGATCTGTGCATGATCAGTCACGTGATCAGTGCATGATCAATTACCTGATCAGTGCATGATCAGTCACAGGACCAGTGCATGGTAGCTACGTGATCATTGCATGATCAGCCACGTGAGCAGTGCATGATAGCCACATGATCAGTGCATGATTAGCCACGTGATCAGTGCATGATCAGTCACGTGATCAGTGCATCATCAGCCACATGATCAGTGCATGATCAGTCACGTGACCAGTACATGGTAGCTACGTGATCATTGCATGATCAGCCACGTGAGCAGTGCATGATCAGCCACTTGACCAGTGCATGATATCAGTGCATGATAGCCACGTGACCATTGCATGATCAGCCACGTGATCTGTGCATGATAGCCACGTGATCAGTGCATGGTCAGACACTTGAACAGTGTATGATCAGCCACGTGATCAGTGCATGATATCCAAGTGATCAGTGCATGATCAATCACGTGATCAGTGTATGAGCAGCCACGTGAACAGTGCATACTCAGTCACGTGATCAGGGCCTGCTGAGCTGTGTATTTACTGTCTGCTCATCTGCTTGACAATTGCCAGCTGAGCTGCACGATTCCTGCCTGTCATCTGCTTGACAATTGCCAGCTGTGCTGTGTAATTCCTGCCTGCTCAGCTGCTTGATTATTGCCAGCTGAGCAGCATGATTCCTCACAGCTGAATTCCATGATTATTGCCTGCTGACTGTATGATTCGTGCCTACTCAGCACTTTGTTTATTGCCTCCAGAGGCACATGATCAGTGTATGATAGCAAACATGATCAGCACATGATCAGTCACATGATCAGCGCCATTAAGTCACGTGATCACTACATGATAGTCATGTGATCAGTCCATGCTCAGTCACGGTTATCAGTGCATGATCAGCCACGTGATCATTGCATGATTTGTCACATGATTAGTGTATGATCATCCACGTGATCAGTGCATGATATAGACATGATCAGTGCATGATCAGTCTCGTGATCAGTGCATGATAGCCACCTGATCAGTGCATGATCAGTCACCTGATGGGTGTATGATCATTCACGTGACCTGTACATGGTAGCTACATGATCATTGCATGATCAGCCACGTGAGTAGTGCACGATAGCCACGTGATCACTGCATGATCAGTCACGTGATCAGTGCATGATCAGTCATGTGACAAGTACATGGTAGCTGCGTGATCATCGCATGATCAGCCACGTGAGCAGTGCATGATAGCCACGTGATCAGTGCATGAACAGACACGAGATCAGTGCATGATCAGTCACGTGATCAGTGCATGATAGCCACGTGATCAGTGCATGAACAGACAAGAGATCAGTGCATGATCAGTCACGTGATCAGTGCATGATCAGCCACGTGATCAGTGCATGATCAGTCACGTGATCAGTGCATGATCAGTCACGTGATCTGTGCATGATAGCCAGGTGATCAGTGCATGATAGCCACGTGATCAGTGCATGATCAGTCACGTGATCAGTGCATGATCAGCCACGTGATCAGTGCATGATCAGGCACGTGATCAGTGTATGTCCAGCCAAGTGATCAGTGCATGATAGACACGTTATCAGCGCATGATCAGTCACGTGATCAGTGCATGATCAGTCACGGGATCACTACCTGATAGCCAGGTGATCAGTGCATGATCAGCCACGTGATCAGTGCATAATCAGTCACGTGATCAGTGCATGATCATCCACGTGATCAGTGTATGTGGATTCATGTAATCAATGCATGATAGCGCCTTGATCAGTGCACGATCAGTCCCGTGATGAGTGTATGATCAGCCAAGTGATCAGTGCATGATAGCCACGTGATCAATGCATACTATTACGTGAACAATGCATGCGCAATCACGTGATCAGTGCATGAGGAGTCATGTAGTCAATGCATGATAGCGCCGTGATCAGTGCACGATCAGTCCCGTGATGAGTGTATGATCAGCCAAGTGATCAGTGCAAGATAGCTACGTGATCAGTGCATGATCAGTCACATGATCAGTGCATGATCAGTCACGTGATAGGTGTGATCAGCCATGTGAACAGTGCATGCTCAGTCACGTGATCAGGGCCTGCTGAGCTGCGTGATTACTGTCTGCTCATCTGCTTGACAATTTCCAGCTGAGCTGCACGATTCCTGCCTGTCATCTCCTTGACAATTGCCACCTGTGCTGCGTAATTCCTGCCTGCTCATCTACTTGATTATTGCCAGCTGAGCAGCATGATTTCTCAGAGCTGAGTTCCATGATTATAGCCTGCTGACTGATTCCTGCCTACTCAGCTCTATGTTCATTGCCTCCAGAGGCACATGATCAGTGTGTGACACCAAACATGATCAGCACATGATCAGTCACATGATCAATGCATGATAAGCCAGGTGATCAGTGCATGATCAATTATGTGATCAGTGCATGATCAGTCATGTGACCAGTACATGGTAGCTGCGTGATCATTGCATGATCAGCCACGTGAGCAGTGCATGAAAGCCACGTGATCAGTGCATGATCAGTCACGTGATCTGTGCATGATCAGTCACGAGATCAGTGCATGATCAATTACCTGATGAGTGCATGATCAGTCACGTGACCAGTGCATGGTAGCTACGTGATCATTGCATGATCAGCCACGTGAGCAGTGCATGATAGCAACGTGATCAGTGCATGATCAGCCACGTGATCAGTGCATGATCAGTCACGTGATCAGTGTACGATCAGCCACGTGATCAGTGCATGATCAGTCACGTGATCTGTGCATGATCAGTCACGAGATCAGTGCATGATCAATTACCTGATCAGTGCATGATCATTCACGTGAGCAGTGCATGGTAACTACGTGATCATTGCATGATAAGCCACGTGAGCAGTGCATGATCAGTCACGTGATCAGTGTATGATCAGCCACGTGATCAGTGCATGATCAGTCACCTGAGCAGTACATGGTAGCTACGTGATCATTGCATGATCAGCCACGTGATCTGTGCATGATAGCCACGTGATCAGTGCATGATCAGTCACATGATACGTGTGTGATCAGCCACGTGACCAGTGCATGATATCAGTGCATGATAGCCATGTGATCAGTGCATGATCAGTCATGTGACCAGTATATAGTAGCTACGTTATCATTCCTTGACGAGCCACGTGATCAGTGCATGATAGCCACATGATGTGTGCATGATCAGTTACGTGAGCAGAGTATGATCAGCCACGTGATCAGTGCATGAGTGCAACGTGATCAGTGCATGATATGTCACGTGACAGGTGTGTGATCAGCCACGTGAACAGTGCATGTTGAGCCACGTATTCAGTGCATGATAGCCACGTGATCAGTGCATGATCAGTTACGTGAGCAGTGTATGATCAGCCACGTGATCAGTGCATGGTCAGACACGTGAACAGTGTATGATCAGCCACGTGATCAGTGCATGATATCCAAGTGATCAGTGCATGATCAATCACGTGATCAGTGTATGATCAGCCACGTGAACAGTGCATGCTCAGTCACGTGATCAGGGCCTGCTGAGCTGCATGATTACTGTCTGCTCATCTGCTTGACAATTGCCAGCTGAGCTGCACGATTCCTGCCTGTCATCTGCTTGACAATTGCCAGCTCTGCTGTGTAATTCCTGCCTGCTCAGCTGCTTGATTATTGCCAGCTGAGCAGCATGATTCCTCACAGCTGATTTCCAAGATAATTGCCTACTGACTGTATGATTCGTGCCTACTCAGCTCTTTGTTTATTGCTTCCAGAGGCACATGATCAGTGTATGATAGCAAACATGCTCAGCGCACGATCAGTCACATGGTCAGCGCCATTAAGTTACGTGATCACTACATGATAGTCATGTGATCAGTCCATGCTCAGTCACGGTATCAGTGCATGATCAGCTACGTGATCAGTGCATGATCTGTCACATGATTACTGTATGATCATCCACGTGATCAGTGCATGGGCAGTCATGTGATCAGTGCATGATATAGACGTTATCAGTGCATGATCATTCTCGTGATCAGTACACGATAGCCACGTCTTCACTGCATGATCAGTCACGTGATCAGTGCATGATCAGTCATGTGACCAGTACATGGTAGCTGCGTGATCATCGCATGATCAGCCACGTGAGCAGTGCATGATAGCCACGTGATCAGTGCATGATCAGACACGAGATTAGTGCATGATCAGTCATGTGATCAGTGCATGATCAGCCACGTGATCAGTGCATGACCAGGCACGTGATCAGTGTATGTCCAGCCAAGTGATCAGTGCATGATAGCCACGTGATCAGTGCATGATCAGTCACGTGATCAGTGCATGATCAGTCACGTGATCAGTGTATGATCAGCCACGTGATCAGTGAATGATCAGACACATGATCAGTGCATGATCAATTACGTGATCAGTGCATGATCAGTCACGTGACCAGTACATGGTAGCTACGTGATCATTGCCAGATCAGCCACGTGAGGAGTGCATGATAGCCACGTGATCAGTGCATGATCAGCCATGTGATAAGTGCATGATCAGTCACGTGATCAGTGCATGGACAGTCACGTGATCAGTGGATGATCAGTCACGTGATAGGTGTGTGATCAGCCACGTGATCAGTGCATGGTCAGTCACGTGATCAGTGCATGATCAGCCACGTGATCAGTGCATAATCAGTCACGTGATCAGTGCATGGTCAGTCACGTGATCAGTGCATGATCATCCATATGATCAGTGCATGTGGAGTCATGTAGTCAATGCATGATAGCGCCGTGATCAGTGCATGATCAGTCCCGTGATGAGTGTATGACCAGCCAAGTGATCAGTGCAAGATAGCTACGTGATCAGTGCATGATCAGTCATGTGACCAGTACATGGTAGCTGCGTGATCATTGCATGATCAGCCACGTGAACAGTGCATGGTAGACACGTGATCAGTGAATGATTACTCACGTGATCTGTGCATGATCAGTCACGTGATCAGTGCATGATCAATTACCTGATCAGTGCATGATCAGTCACGTGACCAGTGCATGGTAGCTATGTGATCATTGCATGATCAGCCACGTGAGCAGTGCATGATAGCCACGTGATCAGTGCATGATCAGCCACGTGATCAGTGCATGATCAGTCACGTGATCAGTGCATGATCAGCCACGTGATCAGTGCATGATCAGTCACGTGACCAGTACATGGTAGCTACGTGATCATTGCATGATCAGCCACGTGATCTGTGCATGATAGCCACGTGATCAGAGCATGATCAGTCACATGATATGTGTGTGATCAGCCACGTGAACAGTGCATAATATCAGTGCATGATAGCCACGTGAGCAGTGCATGATGAGTCACGTGATCAGTGCATGATCAGTCATGTGATCTCTGCATGATCAGCCAGGTGATCAGTGCATGATCAGTCACATGACCAGTACATGGTTGCTACGTGATCATTGTGTGATCAGCCACGTGATCAGTGTATGATAGCCACGTGGTCAGTGCATGAGTGCCACGTGATCCGTGCATGATATGTCACGTGACAGGTGTGTGATCAGCCACGTGAGCAGTGCATGTTCAGCCACATATTCAGTGCATGATAGACACGTGATCAGTGCATGATCAGTTACGTGAGCAGTGTATGATCAGCCACGTGATCAGTGCATGGTCAGACACGTGAACACTGTATGATCAGCCACGTGATCAGTGCATGATATCCAAGTGATCAGTGCATGATCAATCACGTGATCAGTGTATGAGCAGCCACGTGAACAGTGCATACTCAGTCACGTGATCAGGGCCTGCTGAGCTGCTTATTTACTGTCTGCTCATCTGCTTGACAATTGCCAGCTGAGCTGCACGATTCCTGCCTGTCATCTGCTTGACAATTGCCAGCTGTGCTGTGTAATTCCTGCCTGCTCAGCTGCTTGATTATTGCCAGCTGAGCAGCATGATTCCTCACAGCTGAATTCCATGATTATTGCCTGCTGACTGTATGATTCGTGCCTACTCAGCTCTTTGTTTATTGCCTCCAGAGGCACATGATCAGTGTATGATAGCAAACATGATCAGCGCATGATCAGTCACATGATCAGCGCCATTAAGTCACGTGATCACTACATGATAGTCATGTGATCAGTCCATGCTCAGTCACGGTATCAGTGCATGATCAGCCACGTGATCAGTGCATGATTTGTCACATGATTAGTGTATGATCATCCACGTGATCAGTGCATGATATAGACGTGATCAGTGCATGATCAGTCTCGTGATCAGTGCATGATAGCCACGTGAACAGTGCATGATCAGTCACCTGATGGGTGTATGATCATTCACGTGACCTGTACATGGTAGCTACATGATCATTGCATGATCAGCCACGTGAGTAGTGCACGATAGCCACGTGATCACTGCATGATCAGTCACGTGATCAGTGCATGATCAGTCATGTGCCCAGTACATGGTAGCTGCGTGATCATCGCATGATCAGCCACGTGAGCAGTGCATGATAGCCACGTGATCAGTGCATGAACAGACACGACATCAGTGCATGATCAGTCACGTGATCAGTGCATGATAGCCACGTGATCAGTGCATGAACAGACAAGAGATCAGTGCATGATCAGTCACGTGATCAGTGCATGATCAGCCACGTGATCAGTGCATGATCAGTCACGTGATCAGTGCATAATCAGTCACGTGATCTGTGCATGATAGCCAGGTGATCAGTGCATGATAGCCACTTGATCAGTGCATGAACAGTCACGTGATCAGTGCATGATCAGCCACGTGATCAGTGCATGATCAGGCACGTGATCAGTGTATGTCCAGCCAAGTGATCAGTGCATGATAGACACGTTATCAGCGCATGATCAGTCACGTGATCAGTGCATGATCAGTCACGGGATCACTACATGATAGCCAGGTGATCAGTGCATGATCAGCCACGTGATCAGTGCATAATCAGTCACGTGATCAGTGCATGGTCAGTCACGTGATCAGTGCATGATCATCCACGTGATCAGTGTATGTGGATTCATGTAATCAATGCATGATAGCGCCTTGATCAGTGCACGATCAGTCCCGTGATGAGTGTATGATCAGTCAAGTGATCAGTGCATGATAGCCACGTGATCAGTGCATACTATTACGTGAACAATGCATGCGCAATCAAGTGATCAGTGCATGAGGAGTCATGTAGTCAATGCATGATAGCACCGTGATCAGTGCACGATCAGTCCCGTGATGAGTGTATGATCAGCCAAGTGATCAGTGCAAGATAGCTACGTGATCAGTGCATGATCAGTCACATGATCAGTGCATGATCAGTCACGTGATAGGTGTGATCAGCCATGTGAACAGTGCATGCTCAGTCACGTGATCAGGGCCTGCTGAGCTGCGTGATTACTGTCTGCTCATCTGCTTGACAATTTCCAGCTGAGCTGCACGATTCCTGCCTGTCATCTCCTTGACAATTGCCACCTGTGCTGCGTAATTCCTGCCTGCTCATCTACTTGATTATTGCCAGCTGAGCAGCATGATTTCTCAGAGCTGAGTTCCATGATTATAGCCTGCTGACTGATTCCTGCCTACTCAGCTCTATGTTCATTGCCTCCAGAGGCACATGATCAGTGTGTGACACCAAACATGATCAGCACATGATCAGTCACATGATCAATGCATGATAAGCCAGGTGATCAGTGCATGATCAATTATGTGATCAGTGCATGATCAGTCATGTGACCAGTACATGGTAGCTGCGTGATCATTGCATGATCAGCCACGTGAGCAGTGCATGAAAGCCACGTGATCAGTGCATGATCAGTCACGTGATCTGTGCATTATCAGTCACGAGATCAGTGCATGATCAATTACCTGATCAGTGCATGATCAGTCACGTGACCAGTGCATGGTAGCTACGTGATCATTGCATGATCAGCCACGTGAGCAGTGCATGATAGCCACGTGATCAGTGCATGATCAGCCACGTGATCAGTGCATGATCAGTCACGTGATCAGTGTACGATCAGCCACGTGATCAGTGCATGATCAGTCACGTGATCTGTGCATGATCAGTCACGAGATCAGTGCATGATCAATTACCTGATCAGTGCATGATCAGTCACGTGAGCAATGCATGGTAACTACGTGATCTTTGCATGATAAGCCACGTGAGCAGTGCATGATCAGTCACGTGATCAGTGTATGATCAGCCACGTGATCAGTGCATGATCAGTCACCTGAGCAGTACATGGTAGCTACGTGATCATTGCATGATCAGCCACGTGATCTGTGCATGATAGCCACGTGATCAGTGCATGATCAGTCACATGATACGTGTGTGATCAGCCACGTGACCAGTGCATGATATCAGTGCATGATAGCCATGTGATCAGTGCATGATCAGTCATGTGACCAGTATATGGTAGCTACGTGATCATTCCTTGACGAGCCATGTGATCAGTGCATGATAGCCACATGATGTGTGCATGATCAGTTACGTGAGCAGAGTATGATCAGCCACGTGATCAGTGCATGAGTGCCACGTGATCAGTGCATGATATGTCACGTGACAGGTGTGTGATCAGCCACGTGAACAGTGCATGTTCAGCCACGTATTCAGTGCATGATAGCCACGTGATCAGTGCATGATCAGTTACGTGAGCAGTATATGATCAGCCACGTGATCAGTGCATGGTCAGACACGTGAACAGTGTATGATCAGCCACGTGATCAGTGCATGATATGCAAGTGATCAGTGCATGATCAATCACGTGATCAGTGTATGATCAGCCACGTGAACAGTGCATGCTCAGTCACGTGATCAGGGCCTGCTGAGCTGCGTGATTACTGTCTGCTCATCTGCTTGACAATTGCCAGCTGAGCTGCACGATTCCTGCCTGTCATCTGCTTGACAATTGCCAGCTCTGCTGCGTAATTCCTGCCTGCTCAGCTGCTTGATTATTGCCAGCTGAGCAGCATGATTCCTCACAGCTGATTTCCAAGATAATTGCCTGCTGACTGTATGATTCGTGCCTACTCAGCTCTTTGTTTATTGCTTCCAGAGGCACATGATCAGTGTATGATAGCAAACATGCTCAGCGCATGATCAGACACATGGTCAGCGCCATTAAGTCACGTGATCACTACATGATAGTCATGTGATCAGTCCATGCTCAGTCATGGTATCAGTGCATGATCAGCCACGTGATCAGTGCATGATCTGTCACATGATTACTGTATGATCATCTACGTGATCAGTGCATGGGCAGTCATGTGATCAGTGGATGATATAGACGTTATCAGTGCATGATCATAGTCGTGATCACTGCACGATAGCCACGTGATCACTGCATGATCAGTCACGTGATCAGTGCATGATCAGTCATGTGACCAGTACATGGTAGCTGCGTGATCATCGCATGATCAGCCACGTGAGCAGTGCATGATAGCCACGTGATCAGTGCATGATCAGACACGAGATTAGTGCATGATCAGTCATGTGATCAGTGCATGATCAGCCACGTGATCAGTGCATGACCAGGCACGTGATCAGTGTATGTCCAGCCAAGTGATCAGTGCATGATAGCCACGTGATCAGTGCATGATCAGTCACGTGATCAGTGCATGATCAGTCACGTGATCAGTGTATGATCAGCCACGTGATCAGTGCATGATCAGACACATGATCAGTGCATGATCAATTACGTGATCAGTGCATGATCAGTCACGTGACCAGTACATGGTAGCTACGTGATCATTGCCAGATCAGCCACGTGAGGAGTGCATGATAGCCACGTGATCAGTGCATGATCAGCCATGTGATAAGTGCATGATCAGTCACGTGATCAGTGCATGGACAGTCACGTGATCAGTGGATGATCAGTCACGTGATAGGTGTGTGATCAGCCACGTGATCAGTGCATGGTCAGTCACGTGATCAGTGCATGATCAGCCACGTGATCAGTGCATAATCAGTCACGTGATCAGTGCATGGTCAGTCACGTGATCAGTGCATGATCATCCATATGATCAGTGCATGTGGAGTCATGTAGTCAATGCATGATAGCGCCGTGATCAGTGCATGATCAGTCCCGTGATGAGTGTATGACCAGCCAAGTGATCAGTGCAATATAGTTACGTGATCAGTGCATGATCAGTCATGTGACCAGTACATGGTAGCTGCGTGATCATTGCATGATCAGCCACGTGAACTGTGCATGATCAGTCACGTGATGTGTGCATGATCAGTCACGTGATCAGTGCATGATCAATTACCTGATCAGTGCATGATCAGTCACGTGACCAGTGCATGGTAGCTATGTGATCATTGCATGATCAGCCACGTGAGCAGTGCATGATAGCCACGTGATCAGTGCATGATCAGCCACGTGATCAGTGCATGATCAGTCACGTGATCAGTGCATGATCAGCCACGTGATCAGTGCATGATCAGTCACGTGACCAGTACATGGTAGCTACGTGATCATTGCATGATCAGCCACGTGATCTGTGCATGATAGCCACGTGATCAGAGCATGATCAGTCACATGATACGTGTGTGATCAGCCACGTGACCAGTGCATAATATCAGTGCATGATAGCCACGTGAGCAGTGCATGATGAGTCACGTGATCAGTGCATGATCAGTCATGTGATCTCTGCATGATCAGCAACGTGATCAGTGCATGATCATTCACGTGACCAGTACATGGTAAGTACGTGATCATTGCATGATCAGCCACGTGATCTGTGCATGATAGCCACGTGATCATTGCATGATCTGTCCCGTGATACATGCGTGATCACCCACGTGATCAGTGCATGATATCGAGGTGATCAGTGCAGGATAGCCACGTGATCACTTCATGATTAGTCACGTGATCTGTAAATGATCAGTCATGTGATACGTGTCTGATCAGCCACCGGATCAGTGCGTGATGAGCCACGTGATCATTGCAGGATCAATTACGTGATCAGTGCATGATCAGTCATGAGACCAGTACATGGTTGCTACGTGATCGTTGCATGATCAGCCACGTGAGCAGAGCATGATATCCACGTGATCAATGCATTATCAGTCACATGATCAGTACATGATCAGTCACTTGAACAGTGCATGATCATTTACGTGATCAGTGCATGATCAGTCACATGACCAGTATATGGTAGCTTCGTGATCATTCCATGAAGAACCACGTGAGCAGTGCATGATAGCCACGTGATGTGTGCATGATGAGTTACGTGAGCAGTGTATGATAAGCCACGTGATCAGTGCATGAGTGCCACGTGATCCGTGCATGATATGTCACGTGACAGGTGTGTGATCAGCCACGTGAGCAGTGCATGTTCAGCCACGTATTCAGTGCATGATAGACACGTGATCAGTGCATGATCAGTTACGTGAGCAGTGTATGATCAGCCACGTGATCAGTGCATGGTCAGACACGTGAACACTGTATGATCAGCCACGTGATCAGTGCATGATATCCAAGTGATCAGTGCATGATCAATCACGTGATCAGTGTATGAGCAGCCACGTGAACAGTGCATACTCAGTCACGTGATCAGGGCCTGCTGAGCTGCATATTTACTGTCTGCTCATCTGCTTGACAATTGCCAGCTGTGCTGCACGATTCCTGCCTGTCATCTGCTTGACAATTGCCAGCTGTGCTGTGTAATTCCTGCCTGCTCATCTGCTTGATTATTGCCAGCTGAGCAGCATGATTCCTCACAGCTGAGTTCCATGATTATTGCCTGCAGACTGTATGATTCGTGCCTACTCAGCTCTTTGTTTATTGCCTCCAGAGGCACATGATCAGTGTATGATAGCAAACATGATCAGCGCATGATCATTCACATGATCAGCGCCATTAAGTCACGTAATCACTACATGATAGTCATGTGATCAGTCCATGCTCAGTCACGGTATCAGTGCATGATCAGCCACGTGATCAGTGCATGATCTGTCACATGGTTAGTGTATGATCATCCACGTGATCAGTCCATGCTCAGTCACGGTATCAGTGCATGATCAGCCACGTGATCAGTGCACGATCTGTCACATGATTAGTGTATGATCACCCACGTGATCAGTGCATGATCAGTCACCTGATGGGTGTATGATCATTCACGTGACCTGTACATGGTAGCTACATGACCATTGCATGATCAGCCACGTGAGTAGTGCACGATAGCCACGTGATCACTGCATGATCAGTCACGTGATCAGTGCATGATCAGTCATGTGCCCAGTACATGGTAGCTGCGTGATCATCGCATGATCAGCCACGTGAGCAGTGCATGATAGCCACGTGATCAGTGCATGAACAGACACGACATCAGTGCGTGATCAGTGCATGATAGCCACGTGATCAGTGCATGAACAGACAAGAGATCAGTGCATGATCAGTCACGTGATCAGTGCATGATCAGCCACGTGATCAGTGCATGATCAGTCACGTGATCAGTGCATAATCAGTCACGTGATCTGTGCATGATAGCCAGGTGATCAGTGCATGATAGCCACTTGATCAGTGCATGAACAGTCACGTGATCAGTGCATGATCAGCCACGTGATCAGTGCATGATCAGGCACGTGATCAGTGTATGTCCAGCCAAGTGATCAGTGCATGATAGACACGTTATCAGCGCATGATCAGTCACGTGATCAGTGCATGATCAGTCACGGGATCACTACATGATAGCCAGGTGATCAGTGCATGATCAGCCACGTGATCAGTGCATAATCAGTCACGTGATCAGTGCATGGTCAGTCACGTGATCAGTGCATGATCATCCACGTGATCAGTGTATGTGGATTCATGTAATCAATGCATGATAGCGCCTTGATCAGTGCACGATCAGTCCCGTGATGAGTGTATGATCAGTCAAGTGATCAGTGCATGATAGCCACGTGATCAGTGCATACTATTACGTGAACAATGCATGCGCAATCAAGTGATCAGTGCATGAGGAGTCATGTAGTCAATGCATGATAGCACCGTGATCAGTGCACGATCAGTCCCGTGATGAGTGTATGATCAGCCAAGTGATCAGTGCAAGATAGCTACGTGATCAGTGCATGATCAGTCACATGATCAGTGCATGATCAGTCACGTGATAGGTGTGATCAGCCATGTGAACAGTGCATGCTCAGTCACGTGATCAGGGCCTGCTGAGCTGCGTGATTACTGTCTGCTCATCTGCTTGACAATTTCCAGCTGAGCTGCACGATTCCTGCCTGTCATCTCCTTGACAATTGCCACCTGTGCTGCGTAATTCCTGCCTGCTCATCTACTTGATTATTGCCAGCTGAGCAGCATGATTTCTCAGAGCTGAGTTCCATGATTATAGCCTGCTGACTGATTCCTGCCTACTCAGCTCTATGTTCATTGCCTCCAGAGGCACATGATCAGTGTGTGACACCAAACATGATCAGCACATGATCAGTCACATGATCAATGCATGATAAGCCAGGTGATCAGTGCATGATCAATTATGTGATCAGTGCATGATCAGTCATGTGACCAGTACATGGTAGCTGCGTGATCATTGCATGATCAGCCACGTGAGCAGTGCATGAAAGCCACGTGATCAGTGCATGATCAGTCACGTGATCTGTGCATGATCAGTCACGAGATCAGTCCATGATCAATTACCTGATCAGTGCATGATCAGTCACGTGACCAGTGCATGGTAGCTACGTGATCATTGCATGATCAGCCACGTGAGCAGTGCATGATAGCCACGTGATCAGTGCATGATCAGCCACGTGATCAGTGCATGATCAGTCACGTGATCAGTGTACGATCAGCCACGTGATCAGTGCATGATCAGTCACGTGATCTGTGCATGATCAGTCACGAGATCAGTGCATGATCAATTACCTGATCAGTGCATGATCAGTCACGTGAGCAATGCATGGTAACTACGTGATCTTTGCATGATAAGCCACGTGAGCAGTGCATGATCAGTCACGTGATCAGTGTATGATCAGCCACGTGATCAGTGCATGATCAGTCACCTGAGCAGTACATGGTAGCTACGTGATCATTGCATGATCAGCCACGTGATCTGTGCATGATAGCCACGTGATCAGTGCATGATCAGTCACATGATACGTGTGTGATCAGCCACGTGACCAGTGCATGATATCAGTGCATGATAGCCATGTGATCAGTGCATGATCAGTCATGTGACCAGTATATGGTAGCTACGTGATCATTCCTTGACGAGCCATGTGATCAGTGCATGATAGCCACATGATGTGTGCATGATCAGTTACGTGAGCAGAGTATGATCAGCCACGGGATCAGTGCATGGTCAGTTACGTGAGCAGTGTATGATCAGCCACGGGATCAGTGCATGGTCAGACACGTGAACACTGTATGATCAGCCACGTGATCAGTGCATGATATCCAAGTGATCAGTGCATGATCAATCACGTGATCAGTGTATGAGCAGCCACGTGAACAGTGCATACTCAGTCACGTGATCAGGGCCTGCTGAGCTGCATATTTACTGTCTGCTCATCTGCTTGACAATTGCCAGCTGAGCTGCACGATTCCTGCCTGTCATCTGCTTGACAATTGCCAGCTGTGCTGTGTAATTCCTGCCTGCTCAGCTGCTTGATTATTGCCAGCTGAGCAGCATGATTCCTCACAGCTGAGTTCCATGATTATTGCCTGCTGACTGTATGATTCGTGCCTACTCAGCTCTTTGTTTATTGCCTCCAGGGGCACATGATCAGTGTATGATAGCAAACATGATCAGCGCATAATCAGTCACATGATCAGCGCCATTAAGTCACGTGATCACTACATGATAGTCATGTGATCAGTCCATGCTCAGTCACGGTATCAGTGCATGATCAGCCACGTGATCAGTGCATGATCTGTCACATGATTAGTGTATGATCATCCACGTGATCAGTGCATGGGCAGTCATGTGATCAGTGCATGATATAGACGTGATCAGTGCATGATCAGTCTCGTGATCAGTGCATGATAGCCACGTGATCAGTGCATGATCAGTCACCTGATGGGTGTATGATCATTCACGTGACCTGTACATGGTAGCTACATGATCATTGCATGATCAGCCACGTGAGTAGTGCATGATAGCCACGTGATCACTGCATGATCAGTCACGTGATCAGTGCATGACCAGTCATGTGACCAGTACATGGTAGCTGCGTGATCATAGCATGATCAGCCACGTGAGCAGTGCATGATAGCCACGTGATCAGTGCATGATCAGACACGAGATCAGTGCATGATCAGTCACGTGATCAGTGCATGACTGCCACGTGATCAGTGCATGACCAGGCACGTGACCAGTGTATGTCCAGCCAAGTGATCAGTGCAAGATAGCTACGTGATCAGTGCATGATCAGTCACATGATCAGTGCATGATCAGTCACGTGATAGGTGTGTGATCAGCCATGTGAACAGTGCATGCTCAGTCACGTGATCAGGGCCTGCTGAGCTGCGTGATTACTGTCTGCTCATCTGCTTGACAATTTCCAGCTGAGCTGCACGATTCCTGCCTGTCATCTCCTTGACAATTGCCACCTGTGCTACGTAATTCCTGCCTGCTCATCTACTTGATTATTGCCAGCTGAGCAGCATGATTTCTCAGAGCTGAGTTCCATGATTATAGCGTGCTGACTGATTCCTGCCTACTCAGCTCTATGTTCATTGCCTCCAGAGGCACATGATCAGTGTGTGACACCAAACATGATCAGCACATGATCAGTCACATGATCAATGCATGATAAGCCAGGTGATCAGTGCATGATCAATTATGTGATCAGTGCATGATCTGTCATGTGACCAGTACATGGTAGCTGCGTGATCATTGCATGATCAGCCACGTGAACAGTGCATGGTAGACACATGATCAGTGCATGATCAGTCACGTGATCTGTGCATGATCAGTCACGTGATCAGTGCATGATCAATTACCTGATCAGTGCATGATCAGTCACAGGACCAGTGCATGGTAGCTACGTGATCATTGCATGATCAGCCACGTGAGCAGTGCATGATAGCCACATGATCAGTGCATGATTAGCCACGTGATCAGTGCATGATCAGTCACGTGATCAGTGCATCATCAGCCACATGATCAGTGCATGATCAGTCACGTGACCAGTACATGGTAGCTACGTGATCATTGCATGATCAGCCACGTGAGCAGTGCATGATCAGCCACTTGACCAGTGCATGATATCAGTGCATGATAGCCACGTGACCATTGCATGATCAGCCACGTGATCTGTGCATGATAGCCACGTGATCAGTGCATGGTCAGACACTTGAACAGTGTATGATCAGCCACGTGATCAGTGCATGATATCCAAGTGATCAGTGCATGATCAATCACGTGATCAGTGTATGAGCAGCCACGTGAACAGTGCATACTCAGTCACGTGATCAGGGCCTGCTGAGCTGTGTATTTACTGTCTGCTCATCTGCTTGACAATTGCCAGCTGAGCTGCACGATTCCTGCCTGTCATCTGCTTGACAATTGCCAGCTGTGCTGTGTAATTCCTGCCTGCTCAGCTGCTTGATTATTGCCAGCTGAGCAGCATGATTCCTCACAGCTGAATTCCATGATTATTGCCTGCTGACTGTATGATTCGTGCCTACTCAGCACTTTGTTTATTGCCTCCAGAGGCACATGATCAGTGTATGATAGCAAACATGATCAGCACATGATCAGTCACATGATCAGCGCCATTAAGTCACGTGATCACTACATGATAGTCATGTGATCAGTCCATGCTCAGTCACGGTTATCAGTGCATGATCAGCCACGTGATCATTGCATGATTTGTCACATGATTAGTGTATGATCATCCACGTGATCAGTGCATGATATAGACATGATCAGTGCATGATCAGTCTCGTGATCAGTGCATGATAGCCACCTGATCAGTGCATGATCAGTCACCTGATGGGTGTATGATCATTCACGTGACCTGTACATGGTAGCTACATGATCATTGCATGATCAGCCACGTGAGTAGTGCACGATAGCCACGTGATCACTGCATGATCAGTCACGTGATCAGTGCATGATCAGTCATGTGACAAGTACATGGTAGCTGCGTGATCATCGCATGATCAGCCACGTGAGCAGTGCATGATAGCCACGTGATCAGTGCATGAACAGACACGAGATCAGTGCATGATCAGTCACGTGATCAGTGCATGATAGCCACGTGATCAGTGCATGAACAGACAAGAGATCAGTGCATGATCAGTCACGTGATCAGTGCATGATCAGCCACGTGATCAGTGCATGATCAGTCACGTGATCAGTGCATGATCAGTCACGTGATCTGTGCATGATAGCCAGGTGATCAGTGCATGATAGCCACGTGATCAGTGCATGATCAGTCACGTGATCAGTGCATGATCAGCCACGTGATCAGTGCATGATCAGGCACGTGATCAGTGTATGTCCAGCCAAGTGATCAGTGCATGATAGACACGTTATCAGCGCATGATCAGTCACGTGATCAGTGCATGATCAGTCACGGGATCACTACCTGATAGCCAGGTGATCAGTGCATGATCAGCCACGTGATCAGTGCATAATCAGTCACGTGATCAGTGCATGATCATCCACGTGATCAGTGTATGTGGATTCATGTAATCAATGCATGATAGCGCCTTGATCAGTGCACGATCAGTCCCGTGATGAGTGTATGATCAGCCAAGTGAGCAGTGTATGATAGCCACGTGATCAATGCATACTATTACGTGAACAATGCATGCGCAATCACGTGATCAGTGCATGAGGAGTCATGTAGTCAATGCATGATAGCGCCGTGATCAGTGCACGATCAGTCCCGTGATGAGTGTATGATCAGCCAAGTGATCAGTGCAAGATAGCTACGTGATCAGTGCATGATCAGTCACATGATCAGTGCATGATCAGTCACGTGATAGGTGTGATCAGCCATGTGAACAGTGCATGCTCAGTCACGTGATCAGGGCCTGCTGAGCTGCGTGATTACTGTCTGCTCATCTGCTTGACAATTTCCAGCTGAGCTGCACGATTCCTGCCTGTCATCTCCTTGACAATTGCCACCTGTGCTGCGTAATTCCTGCCTGCTCATCTACTTGATTATTGCCAGCTGAGCAGCATGATTTCTCAGAGCTGAGTTCCATGATTATAGCCTGCTGACTGATTCCTGCCTACTCAGCTCTATGTTCATTGCCTCCAGAGGCACATGATCAGTGTGTGACACCAAACATGATCAGCACATGATCAGTCACATGATCAATGCATGATAAGCCAGGTGATCAGTGCATGATCAATTATGTGATCAGTGCATGATCAGTCATGTGACCAGTACATGGTAGCTGCGTGATCATTGCATGATCAGCCACGTGAGCAGTGCATGAAAGCCACGTGATCAGTGCATGATCAGTCACGTGATCTGTGCATGATCAGTCACGAGATCAGTGCATGATCAATTACCTGATGAGTGCATGATCAGTCACGTGACCAGTGCATGGTAGCTACGTGATCATTGCATGATCAGCCACGTGAGCAGTGCATGATAGCAACGTGATCAGTGCATGATCAGCCACGTGATCAGTGCATGATCAGTCACGTGATCAGTGTACGATCAGCCACGTGATCAGTGCATGATCAGTCACGTGATCTGTGCATGATCAGTCACGAGATCAGTGCATGATCAATTACCTGATCAGTGCATGATCATTCACGTGAGCAGTGCATGGTAACTACGTGATCATTGCATGATAAGCCACGTGAGCAGTGCATGATCAGTCACGTGATCAGTGTATGATCAGCCACGTGATCAGTGCATGATCAGTCACCTGAGCAGTACATGGTAGCTACGTGATCATTGCATGATCAGCCACGTGATCTGTGCATGATAGCCACGTGATCAGTGCATGATCAGTCACATGATACGTGTGTGATCAGCCACGTGACCAGTGCATGATATCAGTGCATGATAGCCATGTGATCAGTGCATGATCAGTCATGTGACCAGTATATAGTAGCTACGTTATCATTCCTTGACGAGCCACGTGATCAGTGCATGATAGCCACATGATGTGTGCATGATCAGTTACGTGAGCAGAGTATGATCAGCCACGTGATCAGTGCATGAGTGCCACGTGATCAGTGCATGATATGTCACGTGACAGGTGTGTGATCAGCCACGTGAACAGTGCATGTTGAGCCACGTATTCAGTGCATGATAGCCACGTGATCAGTGCATGATCAGTTACGTGAGCAGTGTATGATCAGCCACGTGATCAGTGCATGGTCAGACACGTGAACAGTGTATGATCAGCCACGTGATCAGTGCATGATATCCAAGTGATCAGTGCATGATCAATCACGTGATCAGTGTATGATCAGCCACGTGAACAGTGCATGCTCAGTCACGTGATCAGGGCCTGCTGAGCTGCATGATTACTGTCTGCTCATCTGCTTGACAATTGCCAGCTGAGCTGCACGATTCCTGCCTGTCATCTGCTTGACAATTGCCAGCTCTGCTGTGTAATTCCTGCCTGCTCAGCTGCTTGATTATTGCCAGCTGAGCAGCATGATTCCTCACAGCTGATTTCCAAGATAATTGCCTACTGACTGTATGATTCGTGCCTACTCAGCTCTTTGTTTATTGCTTCCAGAGGCACATGATCAGTGTATGATAGCAAACATGCTCAGCGCACGATCAGTCACATGGTCAGCGCCATTAAGTTACGTGATCACTACATGATAGTCATGTGATCAGTCCATGCTCAGTCACGGTATCAGTGCATGATCAGCTACGTGATCAGTGCATGATCTGTCACATGATTACTGTATGATCATCCACGTGATCAGTGCATGGGCAGTCATGTGATCAGTGCATGATATAGACGTTATCAGTGCATGATCATTCTCGTGATCAGTACACGATAGCCACGTCTTCACTGCATGATCAGTCACGTGATCAGTGCATGATCAGTCATGTGACCAGTACATGGTAGCTGCGTGATCATCGCATGATCAGCCACGTGAGCAGTGCATGATAGCCACGTGATCAGTGCATGATCAGACACGAGATTAGTGCATGATCAGTCATGTGATCAGTGCATGATCAGCCACGTGATCAGTGCATGACCAGGCACGTGATCAGTGTATGTCCAGCCAAGTGATCAGTGCATGATAGCCACGTGATCAGTGCATGATCAGTCACGTGATCAGTGCATGATCAGTCACGTGATCAGTGTATGATCAGCCACGTGATCAGTGAATGATCAGACACATGATCAGTGCATGATCAATTACGTGATCAGTGCATGATCAGTCACGTGACCAGTACATGGTAGCTACGTGATCATTGCCAGATCAGCCACGTGAGGAGTGCATGATAGCCACGTGATCAGTGCATGATCAGCCATGTGATAAGTGCATGATCAGTCACGTGATCAGTGCATGGACAGTCACGTGATCAGTGGATGATCAGTCACGTGATAGGTGTGTGATCAGCCACGTGATCAGTGCATGGTCAGTCACGTGATCAGTGCATGATCAGCCACGTGATCAGTGCATAATCAGTCACGTGATCAGTGCATGGTCAGTCACGTGATCAGTGCATGATCATCCATATGATCAGTGCATGTGGAGTCATGTAGTCAATGCATGATAGCGCCGTGATCAGTGCATGATCAGTCCCGTGATGAGTGTATGACCAGCCAAGTGATCAGTGCAAGATAGCTACGTGATCAGTGCATGATCAGTCATGTGACCAGTACATGGTAGCTGCGTGATCATTGCATGATCAGCCACGTGAACAGTGCATGGTAGACACGTGATCAGTGAATGATTACTCACGTGATCTGTGCATGATCAGTCACGTGATCAGTGCATGATCAATTACCTGATCAGTGCATGATCAGTCACGTGACCAGTGCATGGTAGCTATGTGATCATTGCATGATCAGCCACGTGAGCAGTGCATGATAGCCACGTGATCAGTGCATGATCAGCCACGTGATCAGTGCATGATCAGTCACGTGATCAGTGCATGATCAGCCACGTGATCAGTGCATGATCAGTCACGTGACCAGTACATGGTAGCTACGTGATCATTGCATGATCAGCCACGTGATCTGTGCATGATAGCCACGTGATCAGAGCATGATCAGTCACATGATATGTGTGTGATCAGCCACGTGAACAGTGCATAATATCAGTGCATGATAGCCACGTGAGCAGTGCATGATGAGTCACGTGATCAGTGCATGATCAGTCATGTGATCTCTGCATGATCAGCCAGGTGATCAGTGCATGATCAGTCACATGACCAGTACATGGTTGCTACGTGATCATTGTGTGATCAGCCACGTGATCAGTGTATGATAGCCACGTGGTCAGTGCATGATAGCCACATGATCAGTGCATGAGAGCCACGTGATCAGTGCATGATCAGTCACGTGATACATGTGTGATCAGCCACGTGATGAGTGCATGATGAGCCACGTGATCAGTGCATGATCAGCCACGTGATGAGTGCATGATCAGCCACGTGATCAGTGAATGATCAGTCACGTGATCAGTGCATGATCAGCCACGTGATCAGTGCATGATCAGTCACCTGACCAGTACATGGTAGCTACGTGATCATTGCATGACCAGCCACGTGATCTGTGCATGATAGCCACGTGATCAGTGCATGATCAGTCACATGATACGTGTGTGATCAGTCACGTGACCAGTGCATGATATCAGTGCATGATAGCCACGTGATCAGTGCATGATAGCCACGTGATCAGTGCATGATCAGTCACGTGATACGTGTGTGATCAGCCACGTGATCAGTGCATGATATCCACGTGATCAGTGCATGATCAGTTACGTGAACAGTGTATGATCAGCCACGTGAGCAGTGCATGGTCAGACACATGAACAGTGTATGACCAAACACGTGATCAGTGCATGATATCCATGTGATCAGTGCATGATCAGCCACGTGATCAGTGCATAATCAGTCACGTGATCAGTGCATGGTCAGTCACGTGATCAGTGCATGATCATCCATGTGATCAGTGCATGTGGAGTCATGTAGTCAATGCATGATAGCGCCGTAATCAGTGCACGATAAGTCCCGTGATGATTGTATGATCAGCCAAGTGATCAGTGCAAGATAGCTACGTGATCAGTGCATGATCAGCCACGTCATCAGTGCATGATAGCCACGTGAGCAGTGCATACAATTACGTGATCAGTTCATGCGCAATCACGTGATCTGTGCATGAGAGCCACGTGATCAGTGCATGATCATTCACGTGATAGGTGTGTGATCAGCGACGTGAACAGTGCATGCTCAGTCACGTGATCAGGGCCTGCTGAGCTTCGTGATTACTGTCTGCTCATCTGCTTGACAATTGCCAGCTGAGCTGTACGATTCCTGCCTGTCATTTCCTTGAGAATTGCCACCTGTGCTGCATAATTCCTGCCTGCTCATCTACTTGATTATTGCCAGCTGAGCAGCATGATTTCTCAGATCTGAGTTCCATGATTATTGCCTACTGATTCCTGCCTACTCAGCTCTTTGTTCATTGCCTCCAGAGGCACATGATAAGTGTATGACAGCAAACATGATCAGCACATGATGAATCACATAATCAATGCATGATAAGCCAGGTGATCAGTGCATGATCAATTACGTGATCAGTGCATGATCAGTCATGTGACCAGTACAAGGTAGCTGCGTGATCATTGCATGATCAGCCACGTGAGCAGTGCATGATAGCCACGTGATCAGTGCATGATCAGCCACGTGATCAGTGTATGATCAGTCACGTGATCAGTGCATGATCAGCCACGTGATCAGTGCATGATCAGTCACCTGACCAGTACATGGTAGCTACGTGATCATTGCATGATCAGCCACGTGATCTCTGCATGATAGCCACGTGATCAGTGCATGATCAGTCACATGATACGTGTGTGATCAGCCACGTGACCAGTGCATGATATCAGTGCATGATAGCCACGTGATCAGTGCATGATCAGTCACGTGATCAGTGCATGATCAGCCACGTGATCAGTGCATGATCAGTCACGTGATCAGTGCATGATCAGCCACGTGATCAGTGCATGATCAGTCACGTGTCCAGTACATGGTAGCTACGTGATCATTGCATGATCAGCCACGTGATGTGTGCATGATAGCCACGTGATCAGTGCATGATCAGCCACGTGATCAGTGCATGATCAGCCACGTGATCAGTGCATGATCAGTCACGTGTCCAGTACATGGTACCTACGTGATCATTGCATGATCAGCCACGTGAGCAGTGCATGTTCAGCCACGTATTCAGTGCATGATAGCCACGTGATCAGTGCATGATCAGTTACGTGAGCAGTGTATGATCAGCCACGGGATCAGTGCATGGTCAGACACGTGAACACTGTATGATCAGCCACGTGATCAGTGCATGATATCCAAGTGATCAGTGCATGATCAATCACGTGATCAGTGTATGAGCCGCCACGTGAACAGTGCATACTCAGTCACGTGATCAGGGCCTGCTGAGCTGCATATTTACTGTCTGCTCATCTGCTTGACAATTGCCAGGTGAGCTGCACGATTCCTGCCTGTCATCTGCTTGACAATTGCCAGCTCTGCTGTGTAATTCCTACCTGCTCAGCTGCTTGATTATTGCCAGCTGAGCAGCATGATTCCTCACAGCTGAGTTCCATGATTATTGCCTGCTGACTGTATGATTCGTGCCTACTCAGCTCTTTGTTTATTGCCTCCAGGGGCACATGATCAGTGTATGATAGCAAACATGATCAGCGCATAATCAGTCACATGATCAGCGCCATTAAGTCACGTGATCACTACATGATAGTCATGTGATCAGTCCATGCTCAGTCACGGTATCAGTGCATGATCAGCCACGTGATCAGTGCATGATCTGTCACATGATTAGTGTATGATCATCCACGTGATCAGTGCATGGGCAGTCATGTGATCAGTGCATGATATAGACGTGATCAGTGCATGATCAGTCTCGTGATCAGTGCATGATAGCCACGTGATCAGTGCATGATCAGTCACCTGATGGGTGTATGATCATTCACGTGACCTGTACATGGTAGCTACATGATCATTGCATGATCAGCCACGTGAGTAGTGCATGATAGCCACGTGATCACTGCATGATCAGTCACGTGATCAGTGCATGACCAGTCATGTGACCAGTACATGGTAGCTGCGTGATCATAGCATGATCAGCCACGTGAGCAGTGCATGATAGCCACGTGATCAGTGCATGATCAGACACGAGATCAGTGCATGATCAGTCACGTGATCAGTGCATGACTGCCACGTGATCAGTGCATGACCAGGCACGTGACCAGTGTATGTCCAGCCAAGTGATCAGTGCAAGATAGCTACGTGATCAGTGCATGATCAGTCACATGATCAGTGCATGATCAGTCACGTGATAGGTGTGTGATCAGCCATGTGAACAGTGCATGCTCATTAACGTGATCAGGGCCTGCTGAGCTGCGTGATTACTGTCTGCTCATCTGCTTGACAATTTCCAGCTGAGCTGCACGATTCCTGCCTGTCATCTCCTTGACAATTGCCACCTGTGCTACGTAATTCCTGCCTGCTCATCTACTTGATTATTGCCAGCTGAGCAGCATGATTTCTCAGAGCTGAGTTCCATGATTATAGCGTGCTGACTGATTCCTGCCTACTCAGCTCTATGTTCATTGCCTCCAGAGGCACATGATCAGTGTGTGACACCAAACATGATCAGCACATGATCAGTCACATGATCAATGCATGATAAGCCAGGTGATCAGTGCATGATCAATTATGTGATCAGTGCATGATCTGTCATGTGACCAGTACATGGTAGCTGCGTGATCATTGCATGATCAGCCACGTGAACAGTGCATGGTAGACACATGATCAGTGCATGATCAGTCACGTGATCTGTGCATGATCAGTCACGTGATCAGTGCATGATCAATTACCTGATCAGTGCATGATCAGTCACAGGACCAGTGCATGGTAGCTACGTGATCATTGCATGATCAGCCACGTGAGCAGTGCATGATAGCCACATGATCAGTGCATGATTAGCCACGTGATCAGTGCATGATCAGTCACGTGATCAGTGCATCATCAGCCACATGATCAGTGCATGATCAGTCACGTGACCAGTACATGGTAGCTACGTGATCATTGCATGATCAGCCACGTGAGCAGTGCATGATCAGCCACTTGACCAGTGCATGATATCAGTGCATGATAGCCACGTGACCATTGCATGATCAGCCACGTGATCTGTGCATGATAGCCACGTGATCAGTGCATGGTCAGACACTTGAACAGTGTATGATCAGCCACGTGATCAGTGCATGATATCCAAGTGATCAGTGCATGATCAATCACGTGATCAGTGTATGAGCAGCCACGTGAACAGTGCATACTCAGTCACGTGATCAGGGCCTGCTGAGCTGTGTATTTACTGTCTGCTCATCTGCTTGACAATTGCCAGCTGAGCTGCACGATTCCTGCCTGTCATCTGCTTGACAATTGCCAGCTGTGCTGTGTAATTCCTGCCTGCTCAGCTGCTTGATTATTGCCAGCTGAGCAGCATGATTCCTCACAGCTGAATTCCATGATTATTGCCTGCTGACTGTATGATTCGTGCCTACTCAGCACTTTGTTTATTGCCTCCAGAGGCACATGATCAGTGTATGATAGCAAACATGATCAGCACATGATCAGTCACATGATCAGCGCCATTAAGTCACGTGATCACTACATGATAGTCATGTGATCAGTCCATGCTCAGTCACGGTTATCAGTGCATGATCAGCCACGTGATCATTGCATGATTTGTCACATGATTAGTGTATGATCATCCACGTGATCAGTGCATGATATAGACATGATCAGTGCATGATCAGTCTCGTGATCAGTGCATGATAGCCACCTGATCAGTGCATGATCAGTCACCTGATGGGTGTATGATCATTCACGTGACCTGTACATGGTAGCTACATGATCATTGCATGATCAGCCACGTGAGTAGTGCACGATAGCCACGTGATCACTGCATGATCAGTCACGTGATCAGTGCATGATCAGTCATGTGACAAGTACATGGTAGCTGCGTGATCATCGCATGATCAGCCACGTGAGCAGTGCATGATAGCCACGTGATCAGTGCATGAACAGACACGAGATCAGTGCATGATCAGTCACGTGATCAGTGCATGATAGCCACGTGATCAGTGCATGAACAGACAAGAGATCAGTGCATGATCAGTCACGTGATCAGTGCATGATCAGCCACGTGATCAGTGCATGATCAGTCACGTGATCAGTGCATGATCAGTCACGTGATCTGTGCATGATAGCCAGGTGATCAGTGCATGATAGCCACGTGATCAGTGCATGATCAGTCACGTGATCAGTGCATGATCAGCCACGTGATCAGTGCATGATCAGGCACGTGATCAGTGTATGTCCAGCCAAGTGATCAGTGCATGATAGACACGTTATCAGCGCATGATCAGTCACGTGATCAGTGCATGATCAGTCACGGGATCACTACCTGATAGCCAGGTGATCAGTGCATGATCAGCCACGTGATCAGTGCATAATCAGTCACGTGATCAGTGCATGATCATCCACGTGATCAGTGTATGTGGATTCATGTAATCAATGCATGATAGCGCCTTGATCAGTGCACGATCAGTCCCGTGATGAGTGTATGATCAGCCAAGTGATCAGTGCATGATAGCCACGTGATCAATGCATACTATTACGTGAACAATGCATGCGCAATCACGTGATCAGTGCATGAGGAGTCATGTAGTCAATGCATGATAGCGCCGTGATCAGTGCACGATCAGTCCCGTGATGAGTGTATGATCAGCCAAGTGATCAGTGCAAGATAGCTACGTGATCAGTGCATGATCAGTCACATGATCAGTGCATGATCAGTCACGTGATAGGTGTGATCAGCCATGTGAACAGTGCATGCTCAGTCACGTGATCAGGGCCTGCTGAGCTGCGTGATTACTGTCTGCTCATCTGCTTGACAATTTCCAGCTGAGCTGCACGATTCCTGCCTGTCATCTCCTTGACAATTGCCACCTGTGCTGCGTAATTCCTGCCTGCTCATCTACTTGATTATTGCCAGCTGAGCAGCATGATTTCTCAGAGCTGAGTTCCATGATTATAGCCTGCTGACTGATTCCTGCCTACTCAGCTCTATGTTCATTGCCTCCAGAGGCACATGATCAGTGTGTGACACCAAACATGATCAGCACATGATCAGTCACATGATCAATGCATGATAAGCCAGGTGATCAGTGCATGATCAATTATGTGATCAGTGCATGATCAGTCATGTGACCAGTACATGGTAGCTGCGTGATCATTGCATGATCAGCCACGTGAGCAGTGCATGAAAGCCACGTGATCAGTGCATGATCAGTCACGTGATCTGTGCATGATCAGTCACGAGATCAGTGCATGATCAATTACCTGATGAGTGCATGATCAGTCACGTGACCAGTGCATGGTAGCTACGTGATCATTGCATGATCAGCCACGTGAGCAGTGCATGATAGCAACGTGATCAGTGCATGATCAGCCACGTGATCAGTGCATGATCAGTCACGTGATCAGTGTACGATCAGCCACGTGATCAGTGCATGATCAGTCACGTGATCTGTGCATGATCAGTCACGAGATCAGTGCATGATCAATTACCTGATCAGTGCATGATCATTCACGTGAGCAGTGCATGGTAACTACGTGATCATTGCATGATAAGCCACGTGAGCAGTGCATGATCAGTCACGTGATCAGTGTATGATCAGCCACGTGATCAGTGCATGATCAGTCACCTGAGCAGTACATGGTAGCTACGTGATCATTGCATGATCAGCCACGTGATCTGTGCATGATAGCCACGTGATCAGTGCATGATCAGTCACATGATACGTGTGTGATCAGCCACGTGACCAGTGCATGATATCAGTGCATGATAGCCATGTGATCAGTGCATGATCAGTCATGTGACCAGTATATAGTAGCTACGTTATCATTCCTTGACGAGCCACGTGATCAGTGCATGATAGCCACATGATGTGTGCATGATCAGTTACGTGAGCAGAGTATGATCAGCCACGTGATCAGTGCATGAGTGCAACGTGATCAGTGCATGATATGTCACGTGACAGGTGTGTGATCAGCCACGTGAACAGTGCATGTTGAGCCACGTATTCAGTGCATGATAGCCACGTGATCAGTGCATGATCAGTTACGTGAGCAGTGTATGATCAGCCACGTGATCAGTGCATGGTCAGACACGTGAACAGTGTATGATCAGCCACGTGATCAGTGCATGATATCCAAGTGATCAGTGCATGATCAATCACGTGATCAGTGTATGATCAGCCACGTGAACAGTGCATGCTCAGTCACGTGATCAGGGCCTGCTGAGCTGCATGATTACTGTCTGCTCATCTGCTTGACAATTGCCAGCTGAGCTGCACGATTCCTGCCTGTCATCTGCTTGACAATTGCCAGCTCTGCTGTGTAATTCCTGCCTGCTCAGCTGCTTGATTATTGCCAGCTGAGCAGCATGATTCCTCACAGCTGATTTCCAAGATAATTGCCTACTGACTGTATGATTCGTGCCTACTCAGCTCTTTGTTTATTGCTTCCAGAGGCACATGATCAGTGTATGATAGCAAACATGCTCAGCGCACGATCAGTCACATGGTCAGCGCCATTAAGTTACGTGATCACTACATGATAGTCATGTGATCAGTCCATGCTCAGTCACGGTATCAGTGCATGATCAGCTACGTGATCAGTGCATGATCTGTCACATGATTACTGTATGATCATCCACGTGATCAGTGCATGGGCAGTCATGTGATCAGTGCATGATATAGACGTTATCAGTGCATGATCATTCTCGTGATCAGTACACGATAGCCACGTCTTCACTGCATGATCAGTCACGTGATCAGTGCATGATCAGTCATGTGACCAGTACATGGTAGCTGCGTGATCATCGCATGATCAGCCACGTGAGCAGTGCATGATAGCCACGTGATCAGTGCATGATCAGACACGAGATTAGTGCATGATCAGTCATGTGATCAGTGCATGATCAGCCACGTGATCAGTGCATGACCAGGCACGTGATCAGTGTATGTCCAGCCAAGTGATCAGTGCATGATAGCCACGTGATCAGTGCATGATCAGTCACGTGATCAGTGCATGATCAGTCACGTGATCAGTGTATGATCAGCCACGTGATCAGTGAATGATCAGACACATGATCAGTGCATGATCAATTACGTGATCAGTGCATGATCAGTCACGTGACCAGTACATGGTAGCTACGTGATCATTGCCAGATCAGCCACGTGAGGAGTGCATGATAGCCACGTGATCAGTGCATGATCAGCCATGTGATAAGTGCATGATCAGTCACGTGATCAGTGCATGGACAGTCACGTGATCAGTGGATGATCAGTCACGTGATAGGTGTGTGATCAGCCACGTGATCAGTGCATGGTCAGTCACGTGATCAGTGCATGATCAGCCACGTGATCAGTGCATAATCAGTCACGTGATCAGTGCATGGTCAGTCACGTGATCAGTGCATGATCATCCATATGATCAGTGCATGTGGAGTCATGTAGTCAATGCATGATAGCGCCGTGATCAGTGCATGATCAGTCCCGTGATGAGTGTATGACCAGCCAAGTGATCAGTGCAAGATAGCTACGTGATCAGTGCATGATCAGTCATGTGACCAGTACATGGTAGCTGCGTGATCATTGCATGATCAGCCACGTGAACAGTGCATGGTAGACACGTGATCAGTGAATGATTACTCACGTGATCTGTGCATGATCAGTCACGTGATCAGTGCATGATCAATTACCTGATCAGTGCATGATCAGTCACGTGACCAGTGCATGGTAGCTATGTGATCATTGCATGATCAGCCACGTGAGCAGTGCATGATAGCCACGTGATCAGTGCATGATCAGCCACGTGATCAGTGCATGATCAGTCACGTGATCAGTGCATGATCAGCCACGTGATCAGTGCATGATCAGTCACGTGACCAGTACATGGTAGCTACGTGATCATTGCATGATCAGCCACGTGATCTGTGCATGATAGCCACGTGATCAGAGCATGATCAGTCACATGATATGTGTGTGATCAGCCACGTGAACAGTGCATAATATCAGTGCATGATAGCCACGTGAGCAGTGCATGATGAGTCACGTGATCAGTGCATGATCAGTCATGTGATCTCTGCATGATCAGCCAGGTGATCAGTGCATGATCAGTCACATGACCAGTACATGGTTGCTACGTGATCATTGTGTGATCAGCCACGTGATCAGTGTATGATAGCCACGTGGTCAGTGCATGAGTGCCACGTGATCCGTGCATGATATGTCACGTGACAGGTGTGTGATCAGCCACGTGAGCAGTGCATGTTCAGCCACATATTCAGTGCATGATAGACACGTGATCAGTGCATGATCAGTTACGTGAGCAGTGTATGATCAGCCACGTGATCAGTGCATGGTCAGACACGTGAACACTGTATGATCAGCCACGTGATCAGTGCATGATATCCAAGTGATCAGTGCATGATCAATCACGTGATCAGTGTATGAGCAGCCACGTGAACAGTGCATACTCAGTCACGTGATCAGGGCCTGCTGAGCTGCTTATTTACTGTCTGCTCATCTGCTTGACAATTGCCAGCTGAGCTGCACGATTCCTGCCTGTCATCTGCTTGACAATTGCCAGCTGTGCTGTGTAATTCCTGCCTGCTCAGCTGCTTGATTATTGCCAGCTGAGCAGCATGATTCCTCACAGCTGAATTCCATGATTATTGCCTGCTGACTGTATGATTCGTGCCTACTCAGCTCTTTGTTTATTGCCTCCAGAGGCACATGATCAGTGTATGATAGCAAACATGATCAGCGCATGATCAGTCACATGATCAGCGCCATTAAGTCACGTGATCACTACATGATAGTCATGTGATCAGTCCATGCTCAGTCACGGTATCAGTGCATGATCAGCCACGTGATCAGTGCATGATTTGTCACATGATTAGTGTATGATCATCCACGTGATCAGTGCATGATATAGACGTGATCAGTGCATGATCAGTCTCGTGATCAGTGCATGATAGCCACGTGAACAGTGCATGATCAGTCACCTGATGGGTGTATGATCATTCACGTGACCTGTACATGGTAGCTACATGATCATTGCATGATCAGCCACGTGAGTAGTGCACGATAGCCACGTGATCACTGCATGATCAGTCACGTGATCAGTGCATGATCAGTCATGTGCCCAGTACATGGTAGCTGCGTGATCATCGCATGATCAGCCACGTGAGCAGTGCATGATAGCCACGTGATCAGTGCATGAACAGACACGACATCAGTGCATGATCAGTCACGTGATCAGTGCATGATAGCCACGTGATCAGTGCATGAACAGACAAGAGATCAGTGCATGATCAGTCACGTGATCAGTGCATGATCAGCCACGTGATCAGTGCATGATCAGTCACGTGATCAGTGCATAATCAGTCACGTGATCTGTGCATGATAGCCAGGTGATCAGTGCATGATAGCCACTTGATCAGTGCATGAACAGTCACGTGATCAGTGCATGATCAGCCACGTGATCAGTGCATGATCAGGCACGTGATCAGTGTATGTCCAGCCAAGTGATCAGTGCATGATAGACACGTTATCAGCGCATGATCAGTCACGTGATCAGTGCATGATCAGTCACGGGATCACTACATGATAGCCAGGTGATCAGTGCATGATCAGCCACGTGATCAGTGCATAATCAGTCACGTGATCAGTGCATGGTCAGTCACGTGATCAGTGCATGATCATCCACGTGATCAGTGTATGTGGATTCATGTAATCAATGCATGATAGCGCCGTGATCAGTGCATGATCAGTCCCGTGATCAGTGCATGATCAGTCACGTGATCAGTGCATGATAGCCACGTGATCAGTGCATGATATCACGTGATCAGTGCATGATCAATCACGTGATCAGTGCATGATCAGTCATGTAGTCAGTGCATGATAGCACCGTGATCAGTGCATGATCAGTCCCGTGATCAGTGCATGATCAGCCACGTGATCAGTGCATGATAGCTACGTGATCAGTGCATGATCAGTCACATGATCAGTGCATGATCAGTCACGTGATAGGTGTGATCAGCCACGTGAACAGTGCATGCTCAGTCACGTGATCAGGGCCTGCTGAGCTGCGTGATTACTGTCTGCTCATCTGCTTGACAATTGCCAGCTGAGCTGCACGATTCCTGCCTGTCATCTGCTTGACAATTGCCACCTGTGCTGCGTAATTCCTGCCTGCTCATCTGCTTGATTATTGCCAGCTGAGCAGCATGATTTCTCAGCTGAGTTCCATGATTATAGCCTGCTGACTGATTCCTGCCTACTCAGCTCTTTGTTCATTGCCTCCAGAGGCACATGATCAGTGTATGACACCAAACATGATCAGCACATGATCAGTCACATGATCAGTGCATGATAAGCCACGTGATCAGTGCATGATCAGTCATGTGATCAGTGCATGATCAGTCATGTGATCAGTGCATGGTAGCTGCGTGATCAGTGCATGATCAGCCACGTGATCAGTGCATGATAGCCACGTGATCAGTGCATGATCAGTCACGTGATCAGTGCATGATCAGTCACGTGATCAGTGCATGATCAGTCACCTGATCAGTGCATGATCAGTCACGTGACCAGTGCATGGTAGCTACGTGATCATTGCATGATCAGCCACGTGATCAGTGCATGATAGCCACGTGATCAGTGCATGATCAGCCACGTGATCAGTGCATGATCAGTCACGTGATCAGTGCATGATCAGCCACGTGATCAGTGCATGATCAGTCACGTGATCAGTGCATGATCAGTCACGTGATCAGTGCATGATCAGTCACGTGATCAGTGCATGATCAGTCACGTGATCAGTGCATGATAGCCACGTGATCAGTGCATGATCAGCCACGTGATCAGTGCATGATCAGTCACGTGATCAGTGCATGATCAGCCACGTGATCAGTGCATGATCAGTCACGTGATCAGTGCATGGTAGCTACGTGATCAGTGCATGATCAGCCACGTGATCAGTGCATGATAGCCACGTGATCAGTGCATGATCAGTCACGTGATCAGTGCATGATCAGCCACGTGATCAGTGCATGATATCAGTGCATGATAGCCACGTGATCAGTGCATGATCAGTCACGTGACCAGTATATGGTAGCTACGTGATCATTCCATGACGAGCCACGTGATCAGTGCATGATAGCCACGTGATGTGTGCATGATCAGTTACGTGAGCAGAGTATGATCAGCCACGTGATCAGTGCATGAGTGCCACGTGATCAGTGCATGATATGTCACGTGACAGGTGTGTGATCAGCCACGTGAACAGTGCATGTTCAGCCACGTGATCAGTGCATGATAGCCACGTGATCAGTGCATGATCAGTTACGTGAGCAGTGTATGATCAGCCACGTGATCAGTGCATGGTCAGACACGTGAACAGTGTATGATCAGCCACGTGATCAGTGCATGATATCCAAGTGATCAGTGCATGATCAATCACGTGATCAGTGTATGATCAGCCACGTGAACAGTGCATGCTCAGTCACGTGATCAGGGCCTGCTGAGCTGCGTGATTACTGTCTGCTCATCTGCTTGACAATTGCCAGCTGAGCTGCACGATTCCTGCCTGTCATCTGCTTGACAATTGCCAGCTGTGCTGCGTAATTCCTGCCTGCTCAGCTGCTTGATTATTGCCAGCTGAGCAGCATGATTCCTCACAGCTGAGTTCCATGATAATTGCCTGCTGACTGTTTGATTCGTGCCTACTCAGCTCTTTGTTTATTGCCTCCAGAGGCACATGATCAGTGTATGATAGCAAACATGCTCAGCGCATGATCAGACACATGGTCAGCGCCATTAAGTCACGTGATCACTACATGATAGTCATGTGATCAGTCCATGCTCAGTCATGGTATCAGTGCATGATCAGCCACGTGATCAGTGCATGATCTGTCACATGATTACTGTATGATCATCCACGTGATCAGTGCATGGGCAGTCATGTGATCAGTGGATGATATAGACGTTATCAGTGCATGATCATAGTCGTGATCACTGCACGATAGCCACGTGATCAGTGCATGATCAGTCACGTGATCAGTGCATGATCAGTCATGTGACCAGTACATGGTAGCTGCGTGATTATGGCATGATCAGCCACGTGATCAGTGCATGATAGCCACGTGCTCAGTGCATGATCAGACACGAGATAAGTGCATGATCAGTCATGTGATCAGTGCATGATCAGCCACGTGATCAGTGCATGACCAGCTACGTGATCAGTGTATGTCCAGCCAAGTGATCAGTGCATGATAGCCACGTGATCAGTGCATGATCAGTCACGTGATCAGTGCATGATCAGTCCCGTGATCAGTGTATGATCAGCCACGTGATCAGTGCATGATCAGACACATGATCAGTGCATGATCAATTACGTGATCAGTGCATGATCAGTCACGTGACCAGTACATGGTAGCTACGTGATCATTGCCAGATCAGCCACGTGAGGAGTGCATGATAGCCACGTGATCAGTGCATGATCAGCCATGTGATCAGTGCATGATCAGTCACGTGATCAGTGCATGATCAGCCACGTGATCAGTGGATGATCAGTCACGTGATAGGTGTGTGATCAGCCACGTGATCAGTGCATGATCAGTCACGTGATCAGTGCATGATCAGCCACGTGATCAGTGCATAATCAGTCACGTGATCAGTGCATGGTCAGTCACGTGATCAGTGCATGATCATCCATGTGATCAGTGCATGTGGAGTCATGTAGTCAATGCATGATAGCCCGTGATCAGTGCATGATCAGTTACGTGATCAGTGTATGACCAGCCACGTGATCAGTGCATGATAGTCACGTGATCAGTGCATGATCAGTCATGTGACCAGTACATGGTAGCTGCGTGATCAGTGCATGATCAGCCACGTGAACTGTGCATGATCAGTCACGTGATGTGTGCATGATCAGTCACGTGATCAGTGCATGATCAATTACCTGATCAGTGCATGATCAGTCACGTGACCAGTGCATGGTAGCTACGTGATCATTGCATGATCAGCCACGTGAGCAGTGCATGATAGCCACGTGATCAGTGCATGATCAGCCACGTGATCAGTGCATGATCGATCACGTGATCAGTGCATGATCAGCCACGTGATCAGTGCATGATCAGTCACGTGACCAGTACATGGTAGCCACGTGATCATTGCATGATCAGCCACGTGATCTGTGCATGATAGCCACGTGATCAGAGCATGATCAGTCACATGATATGTGTGATCAGCCACGTGACCAGTGCATAATATCAGTGCATGATAGCCACGTGATCAGTGCATGATCAGTCACGTGATCAGTGCATGATCAGTCACGTGATCTCTGCATGATCAGCAACGTGATCAGTGCATGATCATTCACGTGACCAGTACATGGTAGTACGTGATCATTGCATGATCAGCCACGTGATCTGTGCATGATAGCCACGTGATCATTGCATGATCTGTCACGTGATACATGCGTGATCAGCCACGTGATCAGTGCATGATATCCAGGTGATCAGTGCAGGATAGCCACGTGATCACTTCATGATTAGTCACGTGATCTATACATGATCAGTCACGTGATGCGTGTCTGATCAGCCACGTGATCAGTGCGTGATGAGCCACGTGATCATTGCAGGATCAATTACGTGATCAGTGCATGATCAGTCATGAGACCAGTACATGGTTGCTACGTGATCGTTGCATGATCAGCCACGTGAGCAGAGCATGATATCCACGTGATCAATGCATTATCAGTCACATGATCAGTACATGATCAGTCACTTGAACAGTGCATGATCATTTACGTGATCAGTGCATGATCAGTCACGTGACCAGTATATGGTAACTTCGTGATCATTCCATGAAGAACCACGTGAGCAGTGCATGATAGCCACGTGATGTGTGCATGATGAGTTACGTGAGCAGTGTATGATAAGCCACGTGATCAGTGCATGAGTGCCACGTGATCCGTGCATGATATGTCACGTGACAGGTGTGTGATCAGCCACGTGAGCAGTGCATGTTCAGCCACGTGTTCAGTGCATGATAGCCACGTGATAAGTGCATTATCAGTTACGTGAGCAGTGTATGATCAGCCACGTGATCAGTGCATAGTCAGACACGTGAACAGTGTATGATCAGCCACGTGATCAGTGCATGATATCCAAGTGATCAGTGCATGATCAATCACGTGATCAGTGTATGAGCAGCCACGTGAACAGTGCATGCTCAGTCACGTGATCAGGGCCTGCTGAGCTGCATATTTACTGTCTGCTCATCTGCTTGACAATTGCCAGCTGTGCTGCACGATTCCTGCCTGTCATCTGCTTGACAATTGCCAGCTGTGCTGTGTAATTCCTGCCTGCTCATCTGCTTGATTATTGCCAGCTGAGCAGCATGATTCCTCACAGCTGAGTTCCATGATTATTGCCTGCTGACTGTATGATTCGTGCCTACTCAGCTCTTTGTTTATTGCCTCCAGAGGCACATGATCAGTGTATGATAGCAAACATGATCAGCGCATGATCATTCACATGATCAGCGCCATTAAGTCACGTAATCACTACATGATAGTCATGTGATCAGTCCATGCTCAGTCACGGTATCAGTGCATGATCAGCCACGTGATCAGTGCATGATCTGTCACATGGTTAGTGTATGATCATCCACGTGATCAGTCCATGCTCAGTCACGGTATCAGTGCATGATCAGACGTGATCAGTGCATGATCTGTCACATGATTAGTGTATGATCACCCACGTGATCAGTGCATGATCAGTCACCTGATGGGTGTATGATCATTCACGTGACCTGTACATGGTAGCTACATGACCATTGCATGATCAGCCACGTGAGTAGTGCACGATGGCCACGTGATCACTGCATGATCAGTCACGTGATCAGTGCATGATCAGTCATGTGCCCAGTACATGGTAGCTGCGTGATCATGCATGATCAGCCACGTGATCAGTGCATGATAGCCACGTGATCAGTGCATGATCAGTCAGGTGATCAGTGCATGATCAGCCACGTGATCAGTGCATGAACAGACAAGAGATCAGTGCATGATCAGTCACGTGATCAGTGCATGATCAGCCACGTGATCAGTGCATGATCAGTCACGTGATCAGTGCATAATCAGTCACGTGATCTGTGCATGATAGCCAGGTGATCAGTGCATGATAGCCACTTGATCAGTGCATGAACAGTCACGTGATCAGTGCATGATCAGCCACGTGATCAGTGCATGATCAGGCACGTGATCAGTGCATGTCCAGCCAAGTGATCAGTGCATGATAGCTATGTGATCAGTGCATGATCAGTCACGTGATCAGTGCATGATCAGCCACGGGATCACTACATGATAGCCAGGTGATCAGTGCATGATCAGCCACGTGATCAGTGCATAATCAGTCACGTGATCAGTGCATGGTCAGTCACGTGATCAGTGCATGATCATCCACGTGATCAGTGTATGTGGATTCATGTAATCAATGCATGATAGCGCCTTGATCAGTGCACGATCAGTCCCGTGATCAGTGCATGATCAGTATAGTGATCAGTGCATGATAGCCACGTGATCAGTGCATACTATTACGTGAACAATGCATGCGCAATCAAGTGATCAGTGCATGAGGAGTCATGTAGTCAATGCATGATAGCACCGTGATCAGTGCATGATCAGTCCCGTGATGAGTGTATGATCAGCCACGTGATCAGTGCAAGATAGCTACGTGATCAGTGCATGATCAGTCACATGATCAGTGCATGATCAGTCACGTGATAGGTGTGATCAGCCATGTGAACAGTGCATGCTCAGTCACGTGATCAGGGCCTGCTGAGCTGCGTGATTACTGTCTGCTCATCTGCTTGACAATTTCCAGCTGAGCTGCACGATTCCTGCCTGTCATCTCCTTGACAATTGCCACCTGTGCTGCGTAATTCCTGCCTGCTCATCTACTTGATTATTGCCAGCTGAGCAGCATGATTTCTCAGAGCTGAGTTCCATGATTATAGCCTGCTGACTGATTCCTGCCTACTCAGCTCTATGTTCATTGCCTCCAGAGGCACATGATCAGTGTGTGACACCAAACATGATCAGCACATGATCAGTCACATGATCAATGCATGATAAGCCAGGTGATCAGTGCATGATCAATTATGTGATCAGTGCATGATCAGTCATGTGACCAGTACATGGTAGCTGCGTGATCATTGCATGATCAGCCACGTGAGCAGTGCATGAAAGCCACGTGATCAGTGCATGATCAGTCACGTGATCTGTGCATGATCAGTCACGAGATCAGTCCATGATCAATTACCTGATCAGTGCATGATCAGTCACGTGACCAGTGCATGGTAGCTACGTGATCATTGCATGATCAGCCACGTGAGCAGTGCATGATAGCCACGTGATCAGTGCATGATCAGCCACGTGATCAGTGCATGATCAGTCACGTGATCAGTGCACGATCAGCCACGTGATCAGTGCATGATCAGTCGCGTGATCTGTGCATGATCAGTCACGAGATCAGTGCATGATCAATTACCTGATCAGTGCATGATCAGTCACGTGAGCAATGCATGGTAACTACGTGATCTTTGCATGATAAGCCACGTGAGCAGTGCATGATCAGTCACGTGATCAGTGTATGATCAGCCACGTGATCAGTGCATGATCAGTCACCTGAGCAGTACATGGTAGCTACGTGATCATTGCATGATCAGCCACGTGATCTGTGCATGATAGCCACGTGATCAGTGCATGATCAGTCACATGATACGTGTGTGATCAGCCACGTGACCAGTGCATGATATCAGTGCATGATAGCCATGTGATCAGTGCATGATCAGTCATGTGACCAGTATATGGTAGCTACGTGATCATTCCTTGACGAGCCATGTGATCAGTGCATGATAGCCACATGATGTGTGCATGATCAGTTACGTGAGCAGAGTATGATCAGCCACGTGATCAGTGCATGAGTGCCACGTGATCAGTGCATGATATGTCACGTGACAGGTGTGTGATCAGCCACGTGAACAGTGCATGTTCAGCCACGTATTCAGTGCATGATAGCCACGTGATCAGTGCATGATCAGTTACGTGAGCAGTATATGATCAGCCACGTGATCAGTGCATGGTCAGACACGTGAACAGTGTATGATCAGCCACGTGATCAGTGCATGATATGCAAGTGATCAGTGCATGATCAATCACGTGATCAGTGTATGATCAGCCACGTGAACAGTGCATGCTCAGTCACGTGATCAGGGCCTGCTGAGCTGCGTGATTACTGTCTGCTCATCTGCTTGACAATTGCCAGCTGAGCTGCACGATTCCTGCCTGTCATCTGCTTGACAATTGCCAGCTCTGCTGCGTAATTCCTGCCTGCTCAGCTGCTTGATTATTGCCAGCTGAGCAGCATGATTCCTCACAGCTGAGTTCCATGATAATTGCCTGCTGACTGTATGATTCGTGCCTACTCAGCTCTTTGTTTATTGCCTCCAGAGGCACATGATCAGTGTATGATAGCAAACATGCTCAGCGCATGATCAGACACATGGTCAGCGCCATTAAGTCACGTGATCACTACATGATAGTCATGTGATCAGTCCATGCTCAGTCACGGTATCAGTGCATGATCAGCCACGTGATCAGTGCATGATCTGTCACATGATTACTGTATGATCATCTACGTGATCAGTGCATGGGCAGTCATGTGATCAGTGGATGATATAGACGTTATCAGTGCATGATCAGTCGTGATCACTGCATGATAGCCACGTGATCACTGCATGATCAGTCACGTGATCAGTGCATGATCAGTCATGTGACCAGTACATGGTAGCTACGTGATCATCGCATGATCAGCCACGTGAGCAGTGCATGATAGCCACGTGATCAGTGCATGATCAGTCACGAGATTAGTGCATGATCAGTCATGTGATCAGTGCATGATCAGCCACGTGATCAGTGCATGATCAGGCACGTGATCAGTGTATGATCAGCCACGTGATCAGTGCATGATAGCCACGTGATCAGTGCATGATCAGTCACGTGATCAGTGCATGATCAGTCACGTGATCAGTGCATGATCAGCCACGTGATCAGTGCATGATCAGACACGTGATCAGTGCATGATCAATTACGTGATCAGTGCATGATCAGTCACGTGACCAGTACATGGTAGCTACGTGATCATTGCATGATCAGCCACGTGATCAGTGCATGATAGCCACGTGATCAGTGCATGATCAGCCATGTGATAAGTGCATGATCAGTCACGTGATCAGTGCATGGACAGTCACGTGATCAGTGGATGATCAGTCACGTGATAGGTGCATGATCAGCCACGTGATCAGTGCATGATCAGTCACGTGATCAGTGCATGATCAGCCACGTGATCAGTGCATAATCAGTCACGTGATCAGTGCATGGTCAGTCACGTGATCAGTGCATGATCATCCATATGATCAGTGCATGTGGAGTCATGTAGTCAATGCATGATAGCCCGTGATCAGTGCATGATCAGTCCCGTGATGAGTGTATGACCAGCCAAGTGATAAGTGCAATATAGTTACGTGATCAGTGCATGATCAGTCACGTGACCAGTACATGGTAGCTGCGTGATCAGTGCATGATCAGCCACGTGAACTGTGCATGATCAGTCACGTGATCAGTGCATGATCAGTCACGTGATCAGTGCATGATCAATTACGTGATCAGTGCATGATCAGTCACGTGACCAGTGCATGGTAGCTATGTGATCATTGCATGATCAGCCACGTGAGCAGTGCATGATAGCCACGTGATCAGTGCATGATCAGCCACGTGATCAGTGCATTATCAGTCACGTGATCAGTGCATGATCAGCCACGTGATCAGTGCATGATCAGTCACGTGATCAGTACATGGTAGCTACGTGATCATTGCATGATCAGCCACGTGATCTGTGCATGATAGCCACGTGATCAGAGCATGATCAGTCACATGATACGTGTGTGATCAGCCACGTGACCAGTGCATAATATCAGTGCATGATAGCCACGTGAGCAGTGCATGATCAGTCACGTGATCAGTGCATGATCAGTCACGTGATCAGTGCATGATCAGCACGTGATCAGTGCATGATCATTCACGTGACCAGTACATGGTAGTACGTGATCATTGCATGATCAGCCACGTGATCTGTGCATGATAGCCACGTGATCATTGCATGATCTGTCACGTGATACATGCGTGATCAGCCACGTGATCAGTGCATGATATCCACGTGATCAGTGCAGGATAGCCACGTGATCACTGCATGATTAGTCACGTGATCAGTAAATGATCAGTCACGTGATACGTGTGTGATCAGCCACCGGATCAGTGCGTGATGAGCCACGTGATCATTGCAGGATCAATTACGTGATCAGTGCATGATCAGTCATGAGACCAGTACATGGTTGCTACGTGATCGTTGCATGATCAGCCACGTGAGCAGAGCATGATATCCACGTGATCAATGCATTATCAGTCACATGATCAGTACATGATCAGTCACTTGAACAGTGCATGATCATTTACGTGATCAGTGCATGATCAGTCACATGACCAGTATATGGTAGCTTCGTGATCATTCCATGACGAACCACGTGAGCAGTGCATGATAGCCACGTGATGTGTGCATGATGAGTTACGTGAGCAGTGTATGATAAGCCACGTGATCAGTGCATGAGTGCTACGTGATCAGTGCATGATATGTCAAGTGACAGGTGTGTGATCAGCCACGTGAGCAGTCCATGTTCAGCCACGTGATCAGTGCATGATAGCCACGTGATCAGTGCATGATCAGTTACGTGAGCAGTGTATGATCAGCCACGTGATCAGTGCATGGTCAGACACGTGAACACTGTATGATCAGCCACGTGATCAGTGCATGATATCCAAGTGATCAGTGCATGTCAATCACGTGATCAGTGTATGAGCAGCCACGTGAACAGTGCATACTCAGTCACGTGATCAGGGCCTGCTGAGCTGCATATTTACTGTCTGCTCATCTGCTTGACAATTGCCAGCTGAGCTGCACGATTCCTGCCTGTCATCTGCTTGACAATTGCCAGCTGTGCTGTGTAATTCCTGCCTGCTCATCTGCTTGATTATTGCCAGCTGAGCAGCATGATTCCTCACAGCTGAGTTCCATGATTATTGCCTGCAGACTGTATGATTCGTGCCTACTCAGCTCTTTGTTTATTGCCTCCAGAGGCACATGATCAGTGTATGATAGCAAACATGATCAGCGCATGATCATTCACATGATCAGCGCCATTAAGTCACGTGATCACTACATGATAGTCATGTGATCAGTCCATGCTCAGTCACGGTATCAGTGCATGATCAGCCACGTGATCAGTGCATGATCTGTCACATGGTTAGTGTATGATCATCCACGTGATCAGTCCATGCTCAGTCATGTGATCAGTGCATGATCAGCCACGTGATCAGTGCATGATCTGTCACGTGATTAGTGTATGATCACCCACGTGATCAGTGCATGATCAGTCACCTGATGGGTGTATGATCATTCACGTGACCTGTACATGGTAGCTACATGACCATTGCATGATCAGCCACGTGAGTAGTGCACGATAGCCACGTGATCACTGCATGATCAGTCACGTGATCAGTGCATGATCAGTCATGTGCCCAGTACATGGTAGCTGCGTGATCATCGCATGATCAGCCACGTGAGCAGTGCATGATAGCCACGTGATCAGTGCATGAACAGACACGACATCAGTGCGTGATCAGTGCATGATAGCCACGTGATCAGTGCATGAACAGACAAGAGATCAGTGCATGATCAGTCACGTGATCAGTGCATGATCAGCCACGTGATCAGTGCATGATCAGTCACGTGATCAGTGCATGATCAGCCACGTGATCAGTGCATGATAGCCAGGTGATCAGTGCATGATAGCCACGTGATCAGTGCATGAACAGTCACGTGATCAGTGCATGATCAGCCACGTGATCAGTGCATGATCAGGCACGTGATCAGTGTATGTCCAGCCAAGTGATCAGTGCATGATAGCCACGTGATCAGTGCATGATCAGTCACGTGATCAGTGCATGATCAGTCACGGGATCACTGCATGATAGCCACGTGATCGGTGCATGATCAGCCACGTGATCAGTGCATGATCAGTCACGTGATCAGTGCATGGTCAGTCACGTGATCAGTGCATGATCATCCACGTGATCAGTGTATGTGGATTCATGTAATCAATGCATGATAGCCCTTGATCAGTGCACGATCAGTCCCGTGATGAGTGTATGATCAGTCAAGTGATCAGTGCATGATAGCCACGTGATCAGTGCATAATTACGTGATCAGTGCATGATCAATCAAGTGATCAGTGCATGATCAGTCATGTATCAATGCATGATAGCGCCGTGATCAGTGCATGATCAGTCCCGTGATGAGTGTATGATCAGCCAAGTGATCAGTGCAAGATAGCCACGTGATCAGTGCATGATCAGTCACATGATCAGTGCATGATCAGTCACGTGATCAGGTGTGATCAGCCATGTGAACAGTGCATGCTCAGTCACGTGATCAGGGCCTGCTGAGCTGCGTGATTACTGTCTGCTCATCTGCTTGACAATTTCCAGCTGAGCTGCACGATTCCTGCCTGTCATCTGCTTGACAATTGCCACCTGTGCTACGTAATTCCTGCCTGCTCATCTGCTTGATTATTGCCAGCTGAGCAGCATGATTTCTCAGAGCTGAGTTCCATGATTATAGCCTGCTGACTGATTCCTGCCTACTCAGCTCTATGTTCATTGCCTCCAGAGGCACATGATCAGTGTGTGACACCAAACATGATCAGCACATGATCAGTCACATGATCAATGCATGATAAGCCAGGTGATCAGTGCATGATCAATCATGTGATCAGTGCATGATCAGTCATGTGATCAGTACATGGTAGCTGCGTGATCAGTGCATGATCAGCCACGTGAGCAGTGCATGAAAGCCACGTGATCAGTGCATGATCAGTCACGTGATCTGTGCATGATCAGTCACGAGATCAGTGCATGATCAGTCACCTGATCAGTGCATGATCAGTCACGTGACCAGTGCATGGTAGCTACGTGATCATTGCATGATCAGCCACGTGATCAGTGCATGATAGCCACGTGATCAGTGCATGATCAGCCACGTGATCAGTGCATGATCAGTCACGTGATCAGTGCACGATCAGCCACGTGATCAGTGCATGATCAGTCACGTGATCTGTGCATGATCAGTCATGAGATCAGTGCATGATCAGCCACGTGATCAGTGCATGATCAGTCACATGATCAATGCATGATAGCTACGTGATCTTTGCATGATCAGCCACGTGATCAGTGCATGATCAGTCACGTGATCAGTGCATGATCAGCCACGTGATCAGTGCATGATCAGTCACGTGATCAGTACATGGTAGCTACGTGATCATTGCATGATCAGCCACGTGATCTGTGCATGATAGCCACGTGATCAGTGCATGATCAGTCACGTGATCAGTGTGTGATCAGCCACGTGACCAGTGCATGATATCAGTGCATGATAGCCATGTGATCAGTGCATGATCAGTCATGTGACCAGTATATGGTAGCTACGTGATCATTCCTTGACGAGCCACGTGATCAGTGCATGATAGCCACGTGATGTGTGCATGATCAGTTACGTGAGCAGAGTATGATCAGCCACGTGAACAGTGCATGAGTGCCACGTGATCAGTGCATGATATGTCACGTGACAGGTGTGTGATCAGCCACGTGAACAGTGCATGTTCAGCCACGTATTCAGTGCATGATAGCCACGTGATCAGTGCATGATCAGTTACGTGAGCAGTATATGATCAGCCACGTGATCAGTGCATGGTCAGACACGTGAACAGTGTATGATCAGCCACGTGATCAGTGCATGATATACAAGTGATCAGTGCATGATCAATCACGTGATCAGTGTATGATCAGCCACGTGAACAGTGCATGCTCAGTCACGTGATCAGGGCCTGCTGAGCTGCGTGATTACTGTCTGCTCATCTGCTTGACAATTGCCAGCTGAGCTGCACGATTCCTGCCTGTCATCTGCTTGACAATTGCCAGCTCTGCTGCGTAATTCCTGCCTGCTCAGCTGCTTGATTATGCCAGCTGAGCAGCATGATTCCTCACAGCTGATTTCCAAGATAATTGCCTGCTGACTGTTTGATTCGTGCCTACTCAGCTCTTTGTTTATTGCTTCCAGAGGCACATGATCAGTGTATGATAGCAAACATGCTCAGCGCATGATCAGACACATGGTCAGCGCCATTAAGTCACGTGATCACTACATGATAGTCATGTGATCAGTCCATGCTCAGTCACGGTATCAGTGCATGATCAGCCACGTGATCAGTGCATGATCTGTCACATGATTACTGTATGATCATCCACGTGATCAGTGCATGGGCAGATCATGTGATCAGTGGATGATATAGACGTTATCAGTGCATGATCAGTCGTGATCAGTGCATGATAGCCACGTGATCAGTGCATGATCAGTCACGTGATCAGTGCATGATCAGTCATGTGACCAGTACATGGTAGCTACGTGATCATTGCATGATCAGCCACGTGAGCAGTGCATGATAGCCACGTGATCAGTGCATGATCAGACACGAGATTAGTGCATGATCAGTCATGTGATCAGTGCATGATCAGCCACGTGATCAGTGCATGATCAGCCACGTGATCAGTGTATGATCAGCCAAGTGATCAGTGCATGATAGCCACGTGATCAGTGCATGATCAGTCACGTGATCAGTGCATGATCAGTCACGTGATCAGTGTATGATCAGCCACGTGATCAGTGCATGATCAGACACATGATCAGTGCATGATCAATTACGTGATCAGTGCATGATCAGTCACGTGACCAGTGCATGGTAGCTACGTGATCATTGCCAGATCAGCCACGTGAGGAGTGCATGATAGCCACGTGATCAGTGCATGATCAGCCATGTGATCAGTGCATGATCAGTCACGTGATCAGTGCATGATCAGTCACGTGATCAGTGGATGATCAGTCACGTGATCGGTGCGTGATCAGCCACGTGATCAGTGCATGGTCAGTCACGTGATCAGTGCATGATCAGCCACGTGATCAGTGCATGATCAGTCACGTGATCAGTGCATGGTCAGTCACGTGATCAGTGCATGATCATCCATATGATCAGTGCATGTGGAGTCATGTAGTCAATGCATGATAGCGCCCGTGATCAGTGCATGATCAGTCCCGTGATCAGTGTATGACCAGCCAAGTGATAAGTGCAATATAGTTACGTGATCAGTGCATGATCAGTCATGTGATCAGTGCATGGTAGCTGCGTGATCATTGCATGATCAGCCACGTGAACTGTGCATGATCAGTCACGTGATGTGTGCATGATCAGTCACGTGATCAGTGCATGATCAATTACCTGATCAGTGCATGATCAGTCACGTGACCAGTGCATGGTAGCTACGTGATCATTGCATGATCAGCCACGTGAGCAGTGCATGATAGCCACGTGATCAGTGCATGATCAGCCACGTGATCAGTGCATTATCAGTCACGTGATCAGTGCATGATCAGCCACGTGATCAGTGCATGATCAGTCACGTGACCAGTACATGGTAGCTACGTGATCAGTGCATGATCAGCCACGTGATCTGTGCATGATAGCCACGTGATCAGTGCATGATCAGTCACATGATCGTGTGTGATCAGCCACGTGACCAGTGCATAATATCAGTGCATGATAGCCACGTGAGCAGTGCATGATGAGTCACGTGATCAGTGCATGATCAGTCATGTGATCTCTGCATGATCAGCACGTGATCAGTGCATGATCAGTCACGTGACCAGTACATGGTAAGTACGTGATCATTGCATGATCAGCCACGTGATCTGTGCATGATAGCCACGTGATCATTGCATGATCTGTCACGTGATACATGCGTGATCAGCCACGTGATCAGTGCATGATATCGACGTGATCAGTGCAGGATAGCCACGTGATCACTTCATGATTAGTCACGTGATCTGTAAATGATCAGTCACGTGATACGTGTCTGATCAGCCACGGATCAGTGCGTGATGAGCCACGTGATCATTGCAGGATCAATTACGTGATCAGTGCATGATCAGTCACGAGACCAGTACATGGTTGCTACGTGATCGTTGCATGATCAGCCACGTGAGCAGAGCATGATATCCACGTGATCAGTGCATTATCAGTCACATGATCAGTACATGATCAGTCACGTGAACAGTGCATGATCATTTACGTGATCAGTGCATGATCAGTCACGTGACCAGTATATGGTAGCTACGTGATCATTCCATGACGAACCATGTGAGCAGTGCATGATAGCCACGTGATGTGTGCATGATGAGTTACGTGAGCAGTGTATGATAAGCCACGTGATCAGTGCATGAGTGCCACGTGATCCGTGCATGATATGTCACGTGACAGGTGTGTGATCAGCCACGTGAGCAGTGCATGTTCAGCCACGTATTCAGTGCATGATAGCCACGTGATCAGTGCATGATCAGTTACGTGAGCAGTGTATGATCAGCCACGTGATCAGTGCATGGTCAGACACGTGAACAGTGTATGATCAGCCACGTGATCAGTGCATGATATCCAAGTGATCAGTGCATGATCAATCACGTGATCAGTGTATGAGCAGCCACGTGAACAGTGCATGCTCAGTCACGTGATCAGGGCCTGCTGAGCTGCGTGATTACTGTCTGCTCATCTGCTTGACAATTGCCAGCTGAGCTGCACGATTCCTGCCTGTCATCTGCTTGACAATTGCCAGCTGTGCTGCGTAATTCCTGCCTGCTCATCTGCTTGATTATTGCCAGCTGAGCAGCATGATTCCTCACAGCTGAGTTCCATGATTATTGCCTGCTGACTGTTTGATTCGTGCCTACTCAGCTCTTTGTTTATTGCCTCCAGAGGCACATGATCAGTGTATGATAGCAAACATGATCAGCGCATGATCAGACACATGATCAGCGCCATTAAGTCACGTGATCACTACATGATAGTCATGTGATCAGTCCATGCTCAGTCACGGTATCAGTGCATGATCAGCCACGTGATCAGTGCATGATCTGTCACATGATTAGTGTATGATCATCCACGTGATCAGTCCATGCTCAGTCATGTGATCAGTGCATGATCAGCCACGTGATCAGTGCATGATCAGTCACGTGATCAGTGCATGATAGCCACGTGATCAGTGCATGATCAGTCACCTGATGGGTGTATGATCATTCACGTGACCTGTACATAGTAGCTACATGATCATTGCATGATCAGCCACGTGAGTAGTGCATGATAGCCACGTGATCACTGCATGATCAGTCACGTGATCAGTGCATGATCAGTCATGTGACCAGTACATGGTAGCTGCGTGATCATGCATGATCAGCCACGTGAGCAGTGCATGATAGCCACGTGATCAGTGCATGATCAGACACGTGATCAGTGCATGATCAGTCACGTGATCAGTGCATGATCAGCCACGTGATCAGTGCATGACCAGGCACGTGATCAGTGTATGTCAGCCACGTGATCAGTGCATGATAGCCACGTGATCAGTGCATGATCAGTCACGTGATCAGTGCATGATCAGCCACGTGATCAGTGCATGATCAGCCACGTGATCAGTGCATGATCAATTACGTGATCAGTGCATGATCAGTCACGTGACCAGTACATGGTAGCTACGTGATCATTGCCATGATCAGCCACGTGATCAGTGCATGATAGCCACGTGATCAGTGCATGATCAGCCACGTGATCAGTGCATGATCAGTCACGTGATCAGTGCATGATCAGTCACGTGATCAGTGCATGATCAGCCACGTGATCAGTGCATGTCAGTCATAGTCAATGCATGATAGCCCGTGATCAGTGCATGATCAGTCCCGTGATCAGTGTATGATCAGCCACGTGATCAGTGCATGATAGCTACGTGATCAGTGCATGATCAGTCACGTGATCAGTGCATGATCAGTCACGTGATCAGTGTGTGATCAGCCACGTGAACAGTGCATGCTCAGTCACGTGATCAGGGCCTGCTGAGCTGCGTGATTACTGTCTGCTCATCTGCTTGACAATTGCCAGCTGAGCTGCACGATTCCTGCCTGTCATCTGCTTGACAATTGCCACCTGTGCTGCGTAATTCCTGCCTGCTCATCTACTTGATCATTGCCAGCTGAGCAGCATGATTTCTCAGAGCTGAGTTCCATGATCATAGCCTGCTGACTGATTCCTGCCTACTCAGCTCTTTGTTCATTGCCTCCAGAGGCACGTGATCAGTGTATGACACCAAACATGATCAGCGCATGATCAGTCACATGATCAGTGCATGATAAGCCACGTGATCAGTGCATGATCAATCATGTGATCAGTGCATGATCAGTCATGTGACCAGTACATGGTAGCTGCGTGATCAGTGCATGATCAGCCACGTGATCAGTGCATGATAGCCACGTGATCAGTGCATGATCAGTCACGTGATCAGTGCATGATCAGTCACGTGATCAGTGCATGATCAGTCACGTGATCAGTGCATGATCAGTCACGTGACCAGTGCATGGTAGCTACGTGATCATTGCATGATCAGCCACGTGATCAGTGCATGGTAGCCACGTGATCAGTGCATGATCAGCCACGTGATCAGTGCATGATCAGTCACGTGATCAGTGCATGATCAGCCACGTGATCAGTGCATGATCAGTCACGTGATCAGTGCATGATCAGTCACGTGATCAGTGCATGATCAGCCACGTGATCAGTGCATGATCAGTCACGTGATCAGTGCATGGTAGCCACGTGATCAGTGCATGATCAGCCACGTGATCAGTGCATGATCAGTCACGTGATCAGTGCATGATCAGCCACGTGATCAGTGCATGATCAGTCACGTGATCAGTGCATGGTAGCTACGTGATCAGTGCATGATCAGCCACGTGATCAGTGCATGATAGCCACGTGATCAGTGCATGATCAGTCACGTGATCAGTGCATGATCAGCCACGTGATCAGTGCATGATATCAGTGCATGATAGCCACGTGATCAGTGCATGATCAGTCACGTGACCAGTATATGGTAGCTTCGTGATCATTCCATGACGAACCACGTGAGCAGTGCATGATATCCAAGTGATGTGTGCATGATCAGTAACGTGAGCAGAGTATGATCAGCCACGTGATCAGTGCATGAGTGCCACGTGATCAGTGCATGATATGTCACGTGACAGGTGTGTGATCAGCCACGTGAACAGTGCATGTTCAGCCACGTGATCAGTGCATGATAGCCACGTGATCAGTGCATGATCAGTTACGTGAGCAGTGTATGATCAGCCACGTGATCAGTGCATGGTCAGACACGTGAACAGTGTATGATCAGCCACGTGATCAGTGCATGATATCCAAGTGATCAGTGCATGATCAATCACGTGATCAGTGTATGATCAGCCACGTGAACAGTGCATGCTCAGTCACGTGATCAGGGCCTGCTGAGCTGCGTGATTACTGTCTGCTCATCTGCTTGACAATTGCCAGCTGAGCTGCACGATTCCTGCCTGTCATCTGCTTGACAATTGCCAGCTGTGCTGCGTAATTCCTGCCTGCTCAGCTGCTTGATTATTGCCAGCTGAGCAGCATGATTCCTCACAGCTGAGTTCCATGATTATTGCCTGCTGACTGTATGATTCGTGCCTACTCAGCTCTTTGTTTATTGCCTCCAGAGGCACATGATCAGTGTATGATAGCAAACATGATCAGCGCATGATCAGTCACATGATCAGCGCCATTAAGTCACGTGATCACTACATGATAGTCATGTGATCAGTCCATGCTCAGTCACGGTATCAGTGCATGATCAGCCACGTGATCAGTGCATGATCTGTCACATGATTAGTGTATGATCATCCACGTGATCAGTGCATGGGCAGTCATGTGATCAGTGCATGATATAGGCGTGATCAGTGCATGATCAGTCGTGATCAGTGCATGATAGCCACGTGATCAGTGCATGATCAGTCACGTGATCAGTGCATGATCAGTCACGTGATCAGTGCATGATCAGCCACGTGATCAGTGCATGATCAGCCACGTGATCAGTGCATGATCAGTCACGTGATCAGTGCATGGTAGCTACGTGATCAGTGCATGATCAGCCACGTGATCAGTGCATGATAGCCACGTGATCAGTGCATGATCAGCCACGTGATCAGTGCATGATCAGTCACGTGATCAGTGCATGATCAGCCACGTGATCAGTGCATGATCAGTCACGTGATCAGTGCATGATCAGTCACGTGATCAGTGCATGATCAGCCACGTGATCAGTGCATGATCAGTCACGTGATCAGTGCATGATAGCTACGTGATCAGTGCATGATCAGCCACGTGATCAGTGCATGATCAGTCACGTGATCAGTGCATGATCAGCCACGTGATCAGTGCATGATCAGTCACGTGATCAGTACATGGTAGCTACGTGATCAGTGCATGATCAGCCACGTGATCAGTGCATGATAGTCACGTGATCAGTGCATGATCAGCCACGTGATCAGTGCATGATCAGCCACGTGATCAGTGCATGATATCAGTGCATGATAGCCACGTGATCAGTGCATGATCAGTCACGTGACCAGTATATGGTAGCTACGTGATCATTCCATGATCAGCCACGTGATCAGTGCATGATAGCCACGTGATCAGTGCATGATCAGTCACGTGAGCAGAGTATGATCAGCCACGTGATCAGTGCATGAGTGCCACGTGATCAGTGCATGATATGTCACGTGACAGGTGTGTGATCAGCCACGTGAACAGTGCATGTGGAGTCATGTAGTCAGTGCATGATAGCCACGTGATCAGTGCATGATCAGTTACGTGATCAGTGTATGATCAGCCACGTGATCAGTGCATGGTCAGACACGTGAACAGTGTATGATCAGCCACGTGATCAGTGCATGATATCCAAGTGATCAGTGCATGATCAGTCACGTGATCAGTGTGTGATCAGCCACGTGAACAGTGCATGCTCAGTCACGTGATCAGGGCCTGCTGAGCTGCGTGATTACTGTCTGCTCATCTGCTTGACAATTGCCAGCTGAGCTGCACGATTCCTGCCTGTCATCTGCTTGACAATTGCCAGCTGTGCTGCGTAATTCCTGCCTGCTCATCTGCTTGATTATTGCCAGCTGAGCAGCATGATTTCTCACAGCTGAGTTCCATGATTATTGCCTGCTGACTGTTTGATTCGTGCCTACTCAGCTCTTTGTTTATTGCCTCCAGAGGCACATGATCAGTGTATGATACCAAACATGATCAGCGCATGATCAGTCACATGATCAGTGCCATTAAGTCACGTGATCACTGCATGATAGTCATGTGATCAGTCCATGATCAGTCACGGTATCAGTGCATGATCAGCCACGTGATCAGTGCATGATCTGTCACATGATTAGTGTATGATCATCCACGTGATCAGTGCATGGGCAGTCATGTGATCAGTGCATGATATAGACGTGATCAGTGCATGATCAGTCGTGATCAGTGCATGATAGCCACGTGATCAGTGCATGATCAGTTACGTGATCAGTGCATGATCAGTCACGTGACCAGTACATGGTAGCTACGTGATCATTGCATGATCAGCCACGTGATCAGTGCATGATAGCCACGTGATCAGTGCATGATCAGTCACGTGATCAGTGCATGATCAGCCACGTGATCAGTGCATGATCAGCCACGTGATCAGTGCATGATCAGCCACGTGATCAGTGCATGATCAGCCACGTGATCAGTGCATGATAGCCACGTGATCAGTGCATGATCAGTCACGTGATCAGTGCATGATCAGTCACGTGATCAGTGCATGATCAGCCACGTGATCAGTGCATGATCAGCCACGTGATCAGTGCATGATCAGTTACGTGATCAGTGCATGATCAGTCACGTGACCAGTACATGGTAGCTACGTGATCATTGCATGATCAGCCACGTGATCAGTGCATGATAGCCACGTGATCAGTGCATGATCAGCCACGTGATCAGTGCATGATCAGTCACGTGATCAGTGCATGATCAGTTACGTGATCAGTGCATGATCAGTCCCGTGATCAGTGCATGATCAGCCACGTGATCAGTGCATGATCAGTCACGTGATCAGTGCATGATCAGCCACGTGATCAGTGCATGATCAGTCACGTGATCAGTGCATGATCAGTCACGTGATCAGTGCATGATCAGCCACGTGATCAGTGCATGTCAGTCATGTATCAGTGCATGATAGCCCGTGATCAGTGCATGATCAGTCCGTGATCAGTGCATGATCAGCCACGTGATCAGTGCATGATAGTCACGTGATCAGTGCATGATCAGTCACGTGATCAGTGCATGGTAGCTGCGTGATCAGTGCATGATCAGCCACGTGATCAGTGCATGATCAGTCACGTGATCAGTGCATGATCAGTCACGTGATCAGTGCATGATCAATTACGTGATCAGTGCATGATCAGTCACGTGACCAGTGCATGGTAGCTACGTGATCATTGCATGATCAGCCACGTGATCAGTGCATGATAGCCACGTGATCAGTGCATGATCAGCCACGTGATCAGTGCATGATCAGTCACGTGATCAGTGCATGATCAGCCACGTGATCAGTGCATGATCAGTCACGTGATCAGTACATGGTAGCCACGTGATCAGTGCATGATCAGCCACGTGATCAGTGCATGATAGCCACGTGATCAGTGCATGATCAGTCACATGATAGTGTGTGATCAGCCACGTGATCAGTGCATGATATCAGTGCATGATAGCCACGTGATCAGTGCATGATCAGTCACGTGATCAGTGCATGATCAGTCACGTGATCAGTGCATGATCAGCACGTGATCAGTGCATGATCAGTCACGTGACCAGTACATGGTAGTACGTGATCATTGCATGATCAGCCACGTGATCAGTGCATGATAGCCACGTGATCAGTGCATGATCAGTCACGTGATACATGCATGATCAGCCACGTGATCAGTGCATGATATCCACGTGATCAGTGCATGATAGCCACGTGATCAGTGCATGATTAGTCACGTGATCAGTGCATGATCAGTCACGTGATACGTGTGTGATCAGCCACGTGATCAGTGCATGATGAGCCACGTGATCAGTGCAGGATCAATTACGTGATCAGTGCATGATCAGTCACGTGACCAGTACATGGTTGCTACGTGATCGTTGCCTGATCAGCCACGTGAGCAGAGCATGATAGCCACGTGATCAGTGCATGATCAGTCACGTGATCAGTACATGATCAGTCACGTGAACAGTGCATGATCATTTACGTGATCAGTGCATGATCAGTCACGTGACCAGTATATGGTAGCTTCGTGATCATTCCATGACGAGCCACGTGAGCAGTGCATGATAGCCACGTGATGTGTGCATGATGAGTTACGTGTGCAGTGTATGATCAGCCACGTGATCAGTGCATGAGTGCCACGTGATCAGTGCATGATATGTCACGTGACAGGTGTGTGATCAGCCACGTGAACAGTGCATGTTCAGCCACGTGATCAGTGCATGATAGCCACGTGATCAGTGCATGATCAGTTACGTGAGCAGTGTATGATCAGCCACGTGATCAGTGCATGGTCAGACACTTGAACAGTGCATGATCAGCCACGTGATCAGTGCATGATATCCAAGTGATCAGTGCATGATCAATCACGTGATCAGTGTATGATCAGCCACGTGAACAGTGCATGCTCAGTCACGTGATCAGGGCCTGCTGAGCTGCGTGATTACTGTCTGCTCATCTGCTTGACAATTGCCAGCTGAGCTGCACGATTCCTGCCTGTCATCTGCTTGACATTTGCCAGCTGTGCTGCGTAATTCCTGCCTGCTCAGCTGCTTGATTATTGCCAGCTGAGCAGCATGATTCCTCACAGCTGAGTTCCATGATTATTGCCTGCTGACTGTTTGATTCGTGCCTACTCAGCTCTTTGTTTATTGCCTCCAGAGGCACATGATCAGTGTATGATAGCAAACATGATCAGCGCATGATCAGTCACATGATCAGCGCCATTAAGTCACGTGATCACTACATGATAGTCATGTGATCAGTCCATGCTCAGTCACGGTATCAGTGCATGATCAGCCACGTGATCAGTGCATGATCTGTCACATGATTAGTGTATGATCATCCACGTGATCAGTGCATGATCAGTCATGTGATCAGTGCATGATAAGCCACGTGATCAGTGCATGATCAGTCACGTGATCAGTGCATGATAGCCACGTGATCAGTGCATGATCAGTCACCTGATGGGTGTATGATCATTCACGTGACCTGTACATGGTAGCTACATGATCATTGCATGATCAGCCACGTGAGCAGTGCATGATAGCCACGTGATCAGTGCATGATCAGTCACGTGATCAGTGCATGATCAGTCACGTGATCAGTGCATGATCAGCCACGTGATCAGTGCATGATCATCACGTGATCAGTGCATGATCAGCCACGTGATCAGTGCATGATAGCCACGTGATCAGTGCATGATCAGTCACGTGATCAGTGCATGATCAGCCACGTGATCAGTGCATGATCAGCCACGTGATCAGTGCATGATCAATTACGTGATCAGTGCATGATCAGTCACGTGACCAGTACATGGTAGCTACGTGATCATTGCATGATCAGCCACGTGATCAGTGCATGATAGCCACGTGATCAGTGCATGATCAGCCACGTGATCAGTGCATGATCAGTCACGTGATCAGTGCATGATCAGTCACGTGATCAGTGCATGATCAGCCACGTGATCAGTGCATGTGGAGTCATGTAGTCAGTGCATGATAGCCCGTGATCAGTGCATGATCAGTCCCGTGATCAGTGCATGATCAGCCACGTGATCAGTGCATGATAGCCACGTGATCAGTGCATGATCAGTCACGTGATCAGTGCATGATCAGTCACGTGATCAGTGTGTGATCAGCCACGTGAACAGTGCATGCTCAGTCACGTGATCAGGGCCTGCTGAGCTGCGTGATTACTGTCTGCTCATCTGCTTGACAGTTGCCAGCTGAGCTGCACGATTCCTGCCTGTCATCTGCTTGACAATTGCCACCTGTGCTGCGTAATTCCTGCCTGCTCATCTACTTGATTATTGCCAGCTGAGCAGCATGATTTCTCAGAGCTGAGTTCCATGATTATAGCCTGCTGACTGATTCCTGCCTACTCAGCTCTATGTTCATTGCCTCCAGAGGCACATGATCAGTGTATGACACCAAACATGATCAGCACATGATCAGTCACATGATCAGTGCATGATAAGCCACGTGATCAGTGCATGATCAATTATGTGATCAGTGCATGATCAGTCATGTGATCAGTGCATGGTAGCTGCGTGATCAGTGCATGATCAGCCACGTGATCAGTGCATGATAGCCACGTGATCAGTGCATGATCAGTCACGTGATCATGTGTGATCAGCCACGTGATCAGTGCATGATATCCACGTGATCAGTGCATGATAGCCACGTGATCAGTGCATGATCAGTCACGTGATCAGTGCATGATCAGTCACGTGATCATGTATGATCAGCCACGTGATCAGTGCATGATCAGCCACGTGATCAGTGCATGATCAGCCACGTGATCAGTGCATGATCAGCCACGTGATCAGTGCATGATCAGTCACGTGATCAGTGCATGATAGCTGCGTGATCAGTGCATGATCAGCCACGTGATCAGTGCATGATAGCCACGTGATCAGTGCATGATCAGTCACGTGATCAGTGCATGATCAGTCACGTGATCAGTGCATGATCAATCACGTGATCAGTGCATGATCAGTCACGTGATCAGTGCATGGTAGCTACGTGATCAGTGCATGATCAGCCACGTGATCAGTGCATGATAGCCACGTGATCAGTGCATGATCAGCCACGTGATCAGTGCATGATCAGTCACGTGATCAGTGCATGATCAGCCACGTGATCAGTGCATGATCAGTCACGTGATCAGTGCATGTAGCCACGTGATCAGTGCATGATCAGCCACGTGATCAGTGCATGATCAGCCACGTGATCAGTGCATGATATCAGTGCATGATCAGCCACGTGATCAGTGCATGATCAGCCACGTGATCAGTGCATGATCAGCCACGTGATCAGTGCATGATCAGTCACGTGATCAGTACATGGTAGCTACGTGAACATTGCATGATCAGCCACGTGATCAGTGCATGATAGCCACGTGATCAGTGCATGATCAGTCACGTGATACATGTGTGATCAGCCACGTGATCAGTGCATGATATCCACGTGATCAGTGCATGATAGCCACGTGATCAGTGCATGATTAGTCACGTGATCAGTGCATGATCAGTCACGTGATACGTGTGTGATCAGCCACGTGATCAGTGCATGATGAGCCACGTGATCAGTGCAGGATCAATTACGTGATCAGTGCATGATCAGTCACGTGACCAGTACATGGTTGCCACGTGATCGTTGCATGATCAGCCACGTGAGCAGAGCATGATAGCCACGTGATCAGTGCATTATCAGTCACATGATCAGTACATGATCAGTGCATGATCATTTACGTGATCTGTGCATGATCAGTCACGTGACCAGTATATGGTAGCGTGATCATTCCATGACGAGCCACGTGAGCAGTGCATGATAGCCACGTGATGTGTGCATGATGAGTTACGTGAGCAGTGTATGATCAGCCACGTGATCAGTGCATGAGTGCCACGTGATCCGTGCATGATATGTCACGTGACAGGTGTGTGATCAGCCACGTGAACAGTGCATGATCAGCCACGTGACCAGTACATGATAGCCACGTGATCAGTGCATGATCAGTTACGTGAGCAGTGTATGATCAGCCACGTGATCAGTGCATGGTCAGACACGTGAACAGTGTATGATCAGCCACGTGATCAGTGCATGATATCCAAGTGATCAGTGCATGATCAATCACGTGATCAGTGTATGATCAGCCACGTGAACAGTGCATGCTCAGTCACGTGATCAGGGCCTGCTGAGCTGCGTGATTACTGTCTGCTCATCTGCTTGACAATTGCCAGCTGAGCTGCACGATTCCTGCCTGTCATCTGCTTGACAATTGCCAGCTGTGCTGCGTAATTCCTGCCTGCTCAGCTGCTTGATTATTGCCAGCTGAGCAGCATGATTCCTCACAGCTGAGTTCCATGATTATTGCCTGCTGACTGTTTGATTCGTGCCTACTCAGCTCTTTGTTTATTGCCTCCAGAGGCACATGATCAGTGTATGATAGCAAACATGATCAGCGCATGATCAGTCACATGATCAGCGCCATTAAGTCACGTGATCACTACATGATAGTCATGTGATCAGTCCATGCTCAGTCACGGTATCAGTGCATGATCAGCCACGTGATCAGTGCATGATCTGTCACATGATTAGTGTATGATCATCCACGTGATCAGTGCATGATATAGACGTGATCAGTGCATGATCAGTCTCGTGATCAGTGCATGATAGCCACGTGATCAGTGCATGATCAGTCACCTGATGGGTGTATGAACATTCACGTGACCTGTACATGGTAGCTACATGATCATTGCATGATCAGCCACGTGAGTAGTGCATGATAGCCACGTGATCAGTGCATGATCAGTCACGTGATCAGTGCATGATCAGTCACGTGATCAGTGCATGATAGCCACGTGATCAGTGCATGATCAGCCACGTGATCAGTGCATGATCAGTCACGTGATCAGTGCATGATCAGCCACGTGATCAGTGCATGATCAGTCACGTGATCAGTGCATGATCAGTCACGTGATCAGTGCATGATAGCCACGTGATCAGTGCATGATAGCCACGTGATCAGTGCATGATCAGTCACGTGATCAGTGCATGATCAGCCACGTGATCAGTGCATGATCAGTCACGTGATCAGTGCATGATCAGCCACGTGATCAGTGCATGATAGCCACGTGATCAGTGCATGATCAGCCACGTGATCAGTGCATGATCAGTCACGTGATCAGTGCATGATCAGTCACGTGATCAGTGCATGATCATCCACGTGATCAGTGCATGTGATTCATGTGATCAGTGCATGATAGCCCGTGATCAGTGCATGATCAGTCCCGTGATCAGTGCATGATCAGCCACGTGATCAGTGCATGATAGCCACGTGATCAGTGCATGATATCACGTGATCAGTGCATGATCAGTCACGTGATCAGTGCATGATCAGTCATGTATCAGTGCATGATAGCCCGTGATCAGTGCATGATCAGTCCCGTGATCAGTGCATGATCAGCCACGTGATCAGTGCATGATAGCCACGTGATCAGTGCATGATCAGTCACGTGATCAGTGCATGATCAGTCACGTGATCAGGTGTGATCAGCCACGTGAACAGTGCATGCTCAGTCACGTGATCAGGGCCTGCTGAGCTGCGTGATTACTGTCTGCTCATCTGCTTGACAATTGCCAGCTGAGCTGCACGATTCCTGCCTGTCATCTGCTTGACAATTGCCAGCTGTGCTGCGTAATTCCTGCCTGCTCATCTGCTTGATTATTGCCAGCTGAGCAGCATGATTTCTCAGAGCTGAGTTCCATGATTATTGCCTGCTGACTGATTCCTGCCTACTCAGCTCTTTGTTCATTGCCTCCAGAGGCACATGATCAGTGTATGATACCAAACATGATCAGCACATGATCAGTCACATGATCAGTGCATGATAAGCCACGTGATCAGTGCATGATCAATTATGTGATCAGTGCATGATCAGTCATGTGATCAGTACATGGTAGCTGCGTGATCAGTGCATGATCAGCCACGTGATCAGTGCATGATAGCCACGTGATCAGTGCATGATCAGTCACGTGATCAGTGCATGATCAGTCACGTGATCAGTGCATGATCAGTTACGTGATCAGTGCATGATCAGTCACGTGATCAGTGCATGGTAGCTACGTGATCATTGCATGATCAGCCACGTGATCAGTGCATGATAGCCACGTGATCAGTGCATGATCAGCCACGTGATCAGTGCATGATCAGTCACGTGATCAGTGCATGATCAGCCACGTGATCAGTGCATGATCAGTCACGTGATCAGTGCATGGTAGCTACGTGATCAGTGCATGATCAGCCACGTGATCAGTGCATGATCAGCCACGTGATCAGTGCATGATATCAGTGCATGATCAGCCACGTGATCAGTGCATGATCAGCCACGTGATCAGTGCATGATCAGCCACGTGATCAGTGCATGATCAGTCACGTGATCAGTGCATGATAGCTACGTGATCAGTGCATGATCAGCCACGTGATCAGTGCATGATAGCCACGTGATCAGTGCATGATCAGTCACGTGATCATGTGTGATCAGCCACGTGATCAGTGCATGATATCCACGTGATCAGTGCATGATAGCCACGTGATCAGTGCATGATCAGTCACGTGATCAGTGCATGATCAGTCACGTGATCGTGTTGATCAGCCACGTGATCAGTGCATGATGAGCCACGTGATCAGTGCATGATCAATTACGTGATCAGTGCATGATCAGTCACGTGACCAGTACATGGTTGCCACGTGATCGTTGCATGATCAGCCACGTGAGCAGTGCATGATAGCCACGTGATCAGTGCATGATCAGTCACATGATCAGTACATGATCAGTGCATGATCATTTACGTGATCAGTGCATGATCAGTCACGTGACCAGTATATGGTAGCCGTGATCATTGCATGATCAGCCACGTGAGCAGTGCATGATAGCCACGTGATCAGTGCATGATCAGTTACGTGATCAGTGTATGATCAGCCACGTGATCAGTGCATGAGTGCCACGTGATCAGTGCATGATAGTCACGTGACAGTGTGTGATCAGCCACGTGATCAGTGCATGATCAGTCACGTGATCAGTGCATGATAGCCACGTGATCATGCATGATCAGCCACGTGATCAGTGCATGATAGCCACGTGATCAGTGCATGATCAGTCACGTGATAGTGTGTGATCAGCCACGTGATCAGTGCATGATAACAGTGCATGATAGCCACGTGATCAGTGCATGATCAGTCACGTGATCAGTGCATGATCAGCCACGTGATCAGTGCATGATCAGCCACGTGATCAGTGCATGATCAGTCCGTGATCAGTGCATGATCAGCCACGTGATCAGTGCATGATCAGTCACGTGATCAGTGCATGATAGCTACGTGATCAGTGCATGATCAGCCACGTGATCAGTGCATGATAGCCACGTGATCAGTGCATGATCAGTCACGTGATCAGTGCATGATCAGCCACGTGATCAGTGCATGATATCAGTGCATGATCAGCCACGTGATCAGTGCATGATCAGTCACGTGATCAGTGCATGATAGCCACGTGATCAGTGCATGATCAGCCACGTGATCAGTGCATGATCAGTCACGTGATCATGTGTGATCAGCCACGTGATCAGTGCATGATATCCACGTGATCAGTGCATGATAGCCACGTGATCAGTGCATGATCAGTCACGTGATCAGTGCATGATCAGTCACGTGATCGTGCTGATCAGCCACGTGATCAGTGCATGATAGCCACGTGATCAGTGCATGATCAATTACGTGATCAGTGCATGATCAGTCACGTGACCAGTACATGGTAGCTACGTGATCGTGCATGATCAGCCACGTGATCAGTGCATGATAGCCACGTGATCAGTGCATGATCAGTCACATGATCAGTGCATGATCAGCCACGTGATCAGTGCATGATAGCCACGTGATCAGTGCATGATCAGTCACGTGATCAGTGTATGATCAGCCACGTGATCAGTGCATGATGCCACGTGATCAGTGCATGATAGTCACGTGATCAGTGCATGATCAGCCACGTGATCAGTGCATGATCAGCCACGTGATCAGTGCATGATAGCCACGTGATCAGTGCATGATCAGTCACGTGATCAGTGCATGATCAGCCACGTGATCAGTGCATGATCAGACATGTGATCAGTGCATGATCAGCCACGTGATCAGTGCATGATCAGCCACGTGATCAGTGCATGATCAGTCACGTGATCAGTGCATGATCAGCCACGTGATCAGTGCATGATCAGTCACGTGATCAGTACATGGTAGCTACGTGATCAGTGCATGATCAGCCACGTGATCAGTGCATGATAGCCACGTGATCAGTGCATGATCAGTCACGTGATACATGTGTGATCAGCCACGTGATCAGTGCATGATATCCACGTGATCAGTGCATGATAGCCACGTGATCAGTGCATGATTAGTCACGTGATCAGTGCATGATCAGTCACGTGATACGTGTGTGATCAGCCACGTGATCAGTGCATGATGAGCCACGTGATCAGTGCAGGATCAATTACGTGATCAGTGCATGATCAGTCACGTGACCAGTACATGGTTGCTACGTGATCGTTGCATGATCAGCCACGTGAGCAGAGCATGATAGCCACGTGATCAGTGCATGATCAGTCACGTGATCAGTACATGATCAGTCACGTGAACAGTGCATGATCATTTACGTGATCTGTGCATGATCAGTCACGTGACCAGTATATGGTAGCTACGTGATCATTCCATGACGAGCCACGTGAGCAGTGCATGATAGCCACGTGATGTGTGCATGATGAGTTACGTGAGCAGTGTATGATCAGCCACGTGATCAGTGCATGAGTGCCACGTGATCAGTGCATGATATGTCACGTGACAGGTGTGTGATCAGCCACGTGAACAGTGCATGTTCAGCCACGTGATCAGTGCATGATAGCCACGTGATCAGTGCATGATCAGTTACGTGAGCAGTGTATGATCAGCCACGTGATCAGTGCATGGTCAGACACGTGAACAGTGTATGATCAGCCACGTGATCAGTGCATGATATCCAAGTGATCAGTGCATGATCAATCACGTGATCAGTGTATGATCAGCCACGTGAACAGTGCATGCTCAGTCACGTGATCAGGGCCTGCTGAGCTGCGTGATTACTGTCTGCTCATCTGCTTGACAATTGCCAGCTGAGCTGCACGATTCCTGCCTGTCATCTGCTTGACAATTGCCAGCTGTGCTGCGTAATTCCTGCCTGCTCAGCTGCTTGATTATTGCCAGCTGAGCAGCATGATTCCTCACAGCTGAGTTCCATGATTATTGCCTGCTGACTGTTTGATTCGTGCCTACTCAGCTCTTTGTTTATTGCCTCCAGAGGCACATGATCAGTGTATGATAGCAAACATGATCAGCGCATGATCAGTCACATGATCAGCGCCATTAAGTCACGTGATCACTACATGATAGTCATGTGATCAGTCCATGCTCAGTCACGGTATCAGTGCATGATCAGCCACGTGATCAGTGCATGATCTGTCACATGATTAGTGTATGATCATCCACGTGATCAGTGCATGGGCAGTCATGTGATCAGTGCATGATATAGACGTGATCAGTGCATGATCAGTCTCGTGATCAGTGCATGATAGCCACGTGATCAGTGCATGATCAGTCACCTGATGGGTGTATGATCATTCACGTGACCTGTACATGGTAGCTACATGATCATTGCATGATCAGCCACGTGAGTAGTGCATGATAGCCACGTGATCACTGCATGATCAGTCACGTGATCAGTGCATGATCAGTCATGTGACCAGTACATGGTAGCTGCGTGATCATGCATGATCAGCCACGTGAGCAGTGCATGATAGCCACGTGATCAGTGCATGATCAGCCACGTGATCAGTGCATGATCAGTCACGTGATCAGTGCATGATCAGCCACGTGATCAGTGCATGATAGCCACGTGATCAGTGCATGATCAGTCACGTGATCAGTGCATGATCAGTCACGTGATCAGTGCATGATCAGCCACGTGATCAGTGCATGATCAGCCACGTGATCAGTGCATGATCATTACGTGATCAGTGCATGATCAGTCACGTGACCAGTACATGGTAGCTACGTGATCAGTGCATGATCAGCCACGTGATCAGTGCATGATAGCCACGTGATCAGTGCATGATCAGCCACGTGATCAGTGCATGATCAGTCACGTGATCAGTGCATGATCAGTCACGTGATCAGTGCATGATCAGTCACGTGATAGTGTGTGATCAGCCACGTGAACAGTGCATGCTCAGTCACGTGATCAGGGCCTGCTGAGCTGCGTGATTACTGTCTGCTCATCTGCTTGACAATTGCCAGCTGAGCTGCACGATTCCTGCCTGTCATCTGCTTGACAATTGCCACCTGTGCTGCGTAATTCCTGCCTGCTCATCTACTTGATTATTGCCAGCTGAGCAGCATGATTTCTCAGAGCTGAGTTCCATGATTATAGCCTGCTGACTGATTCCTGCCTACTCAGCTCTATGTTCATTGCCTCCAGAGGCACATGATCAGTGTATGACACCAAACATGATCAGCACATGATCAGTCACGTGATCAGTGCATGATAAGCCACGTGATCAGTGCATGATCAATCACGTGATCAGTGCATGATCAGTCATGTGACCAGTACATGGTAGCTGCGTGATCATTGCATGATCAGCCACGTGATCAGTGCATGATAGCCACGTGATCAGTGCATGATCAGTCACGTGATCAGTGCATGATCAGTCACGTGATCAGTGCATGATCAATTACGTGATCAGTGCATGATCAGTCACGTGATCAGTGCATGGTAGCTACGTGATCATTGCATGATCAGCCACGTGATCAGTGCATGATAGCCACGTGATCAGTGCATGATCAGCCACGTGATCAGTGCATGATCAGTCACGTGATCAGTGCATGATCAGTCACGTGATCAGTGCATGATCAGTCACGTGATCAGTGCATGATCAGTCACGTGATCAGTGCATGATAGCCACGTGATCAGTGCATGATCAGTCACGTGATCAGTGCATGATCATCCACGTGATCAGTGCATGATATCAGTGCATGATAGCCACGTGATCAGTGCATGATCAGCCACGTGATCAGTGCATGATCAGCCACGTGATCAGTGCATGATAGCCACGTGATCAGTGCATGATCAGTCACGTGATCAGTGCATGATCAGCCACGTGATCAGTGCATGATATCAGTGCATGATCAGCCACGTGATCAGTGCATGATCAGTCACGTGATCAGTGCATGATAGCCACGTGATCAGTGCATGATCAGCCACGTGATCAGTGCATGATCAGTCACGTGATCATGTGTGATCAGCCACGTGATCAGTGCATGATATCCACGTGATCAGTGCATGATAGCCACGTGATCAGTGCATGATCAGTCACGTGATCAGTGCATGATCAGTCACGTGATCGTGCATGATCAGCCACGTGATCAGTGCATGATAGCCACGTGATCAGTGCATGATCAATTACGTGATCAGTGCATGATCAGTCACGTGACCAGTACATGGTTGCTACGTGATCGTTGCATGATCAGCCACGTGATCAGTGCATGATAGCCACGTGATCAGTGCATGATCAGTCACGTGATCAGTGCATGATCAGCCACGTGATCAGTGCATGATAGCCACGTGATCAGTGCATGATCAGTCACGTGATCAGTGTATGATCAGCCACGTGATCAGTGCATGAGTGCCACGTGATCAGTGCATGATAGTCACGTGATCAGTGTGTGATCAGCCACGTGATCAGTGCATGATCAGCCACGTGATCAGTGCATGATAGCCACGTGATCAGTGCATGATCAGTTACGTGATCAGTGTATGATCAGCCACGTGATCAGTGCATGATCAGACACGTGATCAGTGCATGATCAGCCACGTGATCAGTGCATGATATCCACGTGATCAGTGCATGATCAGTCACGTGATCAGTGCATGATCAGCCACGTGATCAGTGCATGATCAGTCACGTGATCAGTGCATGGTAGCTACGTGATCAGTGCATGATCAGCCACGTGATCAGTGCATGACAGCCACGTGATCAGTGCATGATCAGTCACGTGATCATGTGTGATCAGCCACGTGATCAGTGCATGATATCCACGTGATCAGTGCATGATAGCCACGTGATCAGTGCATGATCAGTCACGTGATCAGTGCATGATCAGTCACGTGATCGTGCATGATCAGCCACGTGATCAGTGCATGATGAGCCACGTGATCAGTGCATGATCAATTACGTGATCAGTGCATGATCAGTCACGTGACCAGTACATGGTAGCTACGTGATCAGTGCATGATCAGCCACGTGATCAGAGCATGACAGCCACGTGATCAGTGCATGATCAGTCACGTGATCAGTGCATGATCAGTCACGTGATCAGTGCATGATCAGTCACGTGATCAGTGCATGATCAGTCACGTGATCAGTGCATGGTAGCCACGTGATCAGTGCATGATCAGCCACGTGATCAGTGCATGATCAGTCACGTGATCAGTGCATGATCAGTCACGTGATCAGTGCATGATCAGTCACGTGATCAGTGCATGATCAGTCACGTGATCAGTGCATGATAGCTACGTGATCAGTGCATGATCAGTCACGTGATCAGTGCATGATCAGCCACGTGATCAGTGCATGATATCAGTGCATGATCAGCCACGTGATCAGTGCATGATAGCCACGTGATCAGTGCATGATCAGCCACGTGATCAGTGCATGATAGCCACGTGATCAGTGCATGATCAGCCACGTGATCAGTGCATGATCAGTCACGTGATCAGTGCATGATCAGCCACGTGATCAGTGCATGATCAGTCACGTGATCAGTGCATGATCAGTCACGTGATCAGTGCATGATCAATCACGTGATCAGTGCATGATCAGTCACGTGATCAGTGCATGGTAGCTACGTGATCAGTGCATGATCAGCCACGTGATCAGTGCATGATAGCCACGTGATCAGTGCATGATCAGCCACGTGATCAGTGCATGATCAGTCACGTGATCAGTGCATGATCAGCCACGTGATCAGTGCATGATCAGTCACGTGATCAGTACATGGTAGCCACGTGATCAGTGCATGATCAGCCACGTGATCAGTGCATGATAGCCACGTGATCAGTGCATGATCAGTCACGTGAGCAGTGTGTGATCATCCACGTGACCAGTGCATGATATCAGTGCATGATAGCCACGTGATCAGTGCATGATAGCCACGTGATGTGTGCATGATCAGTTACGTGAGCAGAGTATGATCAGCCACGTGATCAGTGCATGAGTGCCACGTGATCAGTGCATGATATTTCACGTGACAGGTGTGTGATCAGCCACGTGACAGTGCATGTTCAGCCACGTGATCAGTGCATGATAGCCACGTGATCAGTGCGTGATCAGTGCATGATCAGTTACGTGAGCAGTGTATGATCAGCCACGTGATCAGTGCATGGTCAGACACGTGAACACTGTATGATCAGCCACGTGATCAGTGCATGATATCCAAGTGATCAGTGCATGATCAATCACGTGATCAGTGTATGATCAGCCACGTGAACAGTGCATGCTCAGTCACGTGATCAGGGCCTGCTGAGCTGCGTGATTACTGTCTGCTCATCTGCTTGACAATTGCCAGCTGAGCTGCACGATTCCTGCCTGTCATCTGCTTGACAATTGCCAGCTGTGCTCTGTAATTCCTGCCTGCTCAGCTGCTTGATTATTGCCAGCTGAGCAGCATGATTCCTCACAGCTGATTTCCAACATTATTGCCTGCTGACTGTTTGATTCGTGCCTACTCAGCTCTTTGTTTATTGCCTCCAGAGGCACATGATCAGTGTATGATAGCAAACATGATCAGCGCATGATCAGTCACATGATCAGCGCCATTAAGTCACGTGATCACTACATGATAGTCATGTGATCAGTCCATGCTCAGTCACGGTATCAGTGCATGATCAGCCACGTGATCAGTGCATGATCTGTCACATGATTAGTGTATGATCATCCACGTGATCAGTGCATGGGCAGTCATGTGATCAGTGCATGATATAGACGTGATCAGTGCATGATCAGTCTCGTGATCAGTGCATGATAGCCACGTGATCAGTGCATGATCAGTCACCTGATGGGTGTATGATCATTCACGTGACCTGTACATGGTAGCTACATGATCATTGCATGATCAGCCACGTGAGTAGTGCATGATAGCCACGTGATCAGTGCATGATCAGTCACGTGATCAGTGCATGATCAGTCATGTGTCAGTGCATGATAGCCCGTGATCAGTGCATGATCAGTCCCGTGATCAGTGCATGATCAGCCACGTGATCAGTGCATGATCAGTCACGTGATCAGTGCATGATCAGTCACGTGATCAGTGCATGATCAGCCACGTGATCAGTGCATGATCAGTCACGTGATCAGTGCCTGATGAGCTGCGTGATTACTGTCTGCTCATCTGCTTGACAATTTCCAGTGAGATGCACGATTCCTGTCTGTCATCTCCTTGACAATTGCCACCTGTGCTGCGTAATTCCTGCCTGATCATCTACTTGATTATTGCCAGCTGAGCAGCATGATTTCTCAGAACTGAGTTCCATTATTATAGCCTGCTGACTGATTCCTGCCTACTCAGCTCTATGTTCATTGCCTCCAGAGGCACATGATCAGTGTGTGACACCAAACATGATCAGTGCATGATCAGTCACATGATCAGTGCATGATAAGCCACGTGATCAGTGCATGATCAATTACGTGATCAGTGCATGATCAGTCACGTGACCAGTATATGATAGCTACGTGATCATTCCATGACAGCCACGTGAGCAGTGCATGATAGACACGTGATGTGTGCATGATGAGTTACGTGAGCAGAGTATGATCAGCCACGTGATCAGTGCATGAGTGCCACGTGATCAGTGCATGATATGTCACGTGACAGGTGTGTGATCAGCCACGTGAACAGTGCATTCAGCCACGTGATCAGTGCATGATAGCCACGTGATCAGTGCATGATCAGTTACGTGAGCAGTGTATGATCAGCCACGTGATCAGTGCATGGTCAGACACGTGAACAGTGTATGATCAGCCACGTGATCAGTGCATGATATCCAAGTGATCAGTGCATGATCAATCACGTGATCAGTGTATGATCAGCCACGTGAACAGTGCATGCTCAGTCACGTGATCAGGGCCTGCTGAGCTGCGTGATTACTGTCTGCTCATCTGCTTGACAATTGCCAGCTGAGCTGCACGATTCCTGCCTGTCATCTGCTTGACAATTGCCAGCTGTGCTGCGTAATTCCTGCCTGCTCATCTGCTTGATTATTGCCAGCTGAGCAGCATGATTCCTCACAGCTGAGTTCCATGATTATTGCCTGCTGACTGATTCGTGCCTACTCAGCTCTTTGTTCATTGCCTCCAGAGGCACATGATCAGTGTATGATAGCAAACATGATCAGCACATGATCAGTCACATGATCAGTGCATGATAAGCCAGTGATCAGTGCATGATCAGTCATGTGATCAGTGCATGATCAGTCATGTGATCAGTGCATGGTAGCTGCGTGATCAGTGCATGATCAGCCACGTGATCAGTGCATGATAGCCACGTGATCAGTGCATGATCAGTCACGTGATCAGTGCATGATCAGTCACGTGATCAGTGCATGATCAGTCACGTGATCAGTGCATGATCAGTTACGTGATCAGTGCATGATCAGCCACGTGATCAGTGCATGATAGCCACGTGATCAGTGCATGATAGCCACGTGATCAGTGCATGATCAGTCACGTGATCGTGTGTGATCAGCCACGTGATCAGTGCATGATAGCCACGTGATCAGTGCATGATCAGTCACGTGATCAGTGCATGATCAGTCACGTGATCAGTGCATGATCAGCCACGTGATCAGTGCATGATCAGCCACGTGATCAGTGCATGATCAGCCACGTGATCAGTGCATGATCAGTCACGTGATCAGTGCATGATAGCCACGTGATCAGTGCATGATCAGCCACGTGATCAGTGCATGATAGCCACGTGATCAGTGCATGATAGCCACGTGATCAGTGCATGATAGCCACGTGATCAGTGCATGATCAGTCACGTGATACATGTGTGATCAGCCACGTGATCAGTGCATGATGAGCCACGTGATCAGTGCAGGATCAATTACGTGATCAGTGCATGATCAGTCACGTGACCAGTACATGGTTGCTACGTGATCATTGCATGATCAGCCACGTGAGCAGAGCATGATAGCCACGTGATCAGTGCATGATCAGTCACGTGATCAGTACATGATCAGTCACTTGAACAGTGCATTATCATTTACGTGATCTGTGCATGATCAGTCACGTGACCAGTATATGGTAGCTACGTGATCATTCCATGACGAGCCATGTGAGCAGTGCATGATAGCCACGTGATGTGTGCATGATCAGTTACGTGAGCAGAGTATGATCAGCCACGTGATCAGTGCATGAGTGCCACGTGATCAGTGCATGATATGTCACGTGAAAGGTGTGTGATCAGCCACGTGAACAGTGCATGTTCAGCCACGTGATCAGTGCATGATAGCCACGTGATCAGTGCATGATCAGTTACCTGAGCAGTGTATGATCAGCCACGTGATCAGTGCATGGTCAGACACGTGAAAAGTGTATGATCAGCCACGTGATCAGTGCATGATATCCAAGTGATCAGTGCATGATCATCACGTGATCAGTGTATGATCAGCCACGTGAACAGTGCATGCTCAGTCACGTGATCAGGGCCTGCTGAGCTGCGTGATTACTGTCTGCTCATCTGCTTGACAATTGCCAGCTGAGCTCTATGATTCCTGCCTTTCATCTGCTTGACAATTGCCAGCTGTGCTGCGTAATTCCTGCCTGCTCAACTGCTTGATTATTGCCAGCTGAGCAGCATGATTCCTCACACCTGAGTTCCATGATTATTGCCTGCTGACTGTTTGATTCGTGCCTACTCAGCTCTTTGTTTATTGCCTCCAGAGGCACATGATCAGTGTATGATAGCAAACATGATCAGCGCATGATCAGTCACATGATCAGCGCCATTAAGTCACGTGATCACTACATGATAGTCATGTGATCAGTCCATGCTCAGTCACGGTATCAGTGCATGATCAGCCACGTGATCAGTGCATGATCAGCCAGGTGATCATTTCATGATAGCTATGTGATCAGTGCATGATTTGTCACGTGATCAGTGCATGATCAGTCAGGTGATCAGTGCATGATCAGCCACGTGATCAGTGCATGATCAGTCACCTGATGGGTGTATGATCAGTCACGTGACCAGTACATGGTAGCTACATGATCATTGCATGATCAGCCACGTGAGTAGTGCATGATAGCCACGTGATCAGTGCATGATCAGTCACGTGATCAGTGCATGATCAGTCACGTGATCAGTGCATGATCAGTTACGTGATCAGTGCATGATCAGTCACGTGATCAGTGCATGATAGCCACGTGATCAGTGCATGATCAGCCACGTGATCAGTGCATGATAGCCACGTGATCAGTGCATGATCAGTCACGTGATCAGTGCATGATCAGTCACGTGATCAGTGCATGATCGTCACGTGATCAGTGCATGATCAGTCACGTGATCAGTGCATGATAGCTACGTGATCAGTGCATGATCAGCCACGTGATCAGTGCATGATAGCCACGTGATCAGTGCATGATCAGTCACGTGATCAGTGCATGATCAGCCACGTGATCAGTGCATGATCAGTCACGTGATCAGTGCATGAAGTCACGTGATCAGTGCATGATAGTCACGTGATCAGTGCATGATCAGTCACGTGATCAGTGCATGATCAGCCACGTGATCAGTGCATGATCAGTCACGTGATCAGTGCATGATCAGCCACGTGATCAGTGCATGATCAGTCACGTGATCAGTGCATGATATAGACGTGATCAGTGCATGATCAGTCACGTGATCAGTGCATGATAGCCACGTGATCAGTGCATGATCAGTCACGTGATCAGTGCATGATCAGTCACGTGACCAGTACATGGTAGCTACGTGATCAGTGCATGATCAGCCACGTGATCAGTGCATGATAGCCACGTGATCAGTGCATGATCAGTCACGTGATCAGTGCATGATCAGTCACGTGATCAGTGCATGATAGCTGCGTGATCAGTGCATGATCAGCCACGTGATCAGTGCATGATAGCCACGTGATCAGTGCATGATCAGTCACGTGATCAGTGCATGATCAGTCACGTGATCAGTGCATGATCAGCCACGTGATCAGTGCATGATCAGCCACGTGATCAGTGCATGATCAATTACGTGATCAGTGCATGATCAGTCACGTGACTAGTGCATGGTAGCTACGTGATCAGTGCATGATCAGCCACGTGATCAGTGCATGATAGCCACGTGATCAGTGCATGATCAGCCACGTGATCAGTGCATGATCAGTCACGTGATCAGTGCATGATCAGTCACGTGATCAGTGCATGATCAGCCACGTGATCAGTGCATGTCAGTCATGTATCAGTGCATGATAGCACGTGATCAGTGCATGATCAGTCCCGTGATCAGTGCATGATCAGCCACGTGATCAGTGCATGATCAGCCACGTGAACAGTGCATGCTCAGTCACGTGATCAGGGCCTGCTGAGCTGCGTGATTACTGTCTGCTCATCTGCTTGACAATTGCCAGCTGAGCTCTATGATTCCTGCCTGTCATCTGCTTGACAATTGCCAGCTGTGCTGCGTAATTCCTGCCTGCTCAGCTGCTTGATTATTGCCAGCTGAGCAGCATGATTCCTCACAGCTGAGTTCCATGATTATTGCCTGCTGACTGTTTGATTCGTGCCTACTCAGCTCTTTGTTTATTGCCTCCAGAGGCACATGATCAGTGTATGATAGCAAACATGATCAGCGCATGATCAGTCACATGATCAGTGCCATTAAGTCACGTGATCACTACATGATAGTCATGTGATCAGTCCATGCTCAGTCACGGTATCAGTGCATGATCAGCCACGTGATCAGTGCATGATAGCCACGTGATCAGTGCATGATCAGCCAGTGATCAGTGCATGATCAGTCACGTGATCAGTGCATGATCAGCCACGTGATCAGTGCATGATAGCCACGTGATCAGTGCATGATCAGTCACGTGATCAGTGCATGATCAGTCACGTGATCAGTGCATGATCAGCCACGTGATAGTGCATGATCAGCCACGTGATCAGTGCATGATCAGTCACGTGATCAGTGCATGATCAGTCACGTGATCAGTGCATGATCAGTCCGTGATCAGTGCATGATCAGCCACGTGATCAGTGCATGATAGCCACGTGATCAGTGCATGATCAGTCACGTGATCAGTGCATGATCAGTCACGTGATCAGTGCATGATCAGCCACGTGATCAGTGCATGATCAGCCACGTGATCAGTGCATGATCAGTTACGTGATCAGTGCATGATCAGCCACGTGATCAGTGCATGATCAGTCACGTGATCAGTGCATGATCAGCCACGTGATCAGTGCATGATATCCAAGTGATCAGTGCATGATCAGTCACGTGATCAGTGTATGATCAGCCACGTGAACAGTGCATGCTCAGTCACGTGATCAGGGCCTGCTGAGCTGCGTGATTACTGTCTGCTCATCTGCTTGACAATTGCCAGCTGAGCTGCATGATTCCTGCCTGTCATCTGCTTGACAATTGCCAGCTGTGCTGCGTAATTCCTGCCTGCTCAGCTGCTTGATTATTGCCAGCTGAGCAGCATGATTCCTCACAGCTGAGTTCCATGATTATTGCCTGCTGACTGTTTGATTCGTGCCTACTCAGCTCTTTGTTTATTGCCTCCAGAGGCACATGATCAGTGTATGATAGCAAACATGATCAGCGCATGATCAGTCACATGATCAGTGCCATTAAGTCACGTGATCACTACATGATAGTCATGTGATCAGTCCATGCTCAGTCACGGTATCAGTGCATGATCAGCCACGTGATCAGTGCATGATAGCCACATGATCAGTGCATGATCAGCCACGTGATCAGTGCATGATCAGCCACGTGATCAGTGCATGATAGCTACGTGATCAGTGCATGATCAGTCACGTGATCAGTGCATGATCAGTCACGTGATCAGTGCATGATCAGCCACGTGACAGTGCATGATAGCCACGTGATCAGTGCATGATAGCCACGTGATCAGTGCATGATCAGTCACGTGATCAGTGCATGATCAGTCACGTGATCAGTGCATGATAGCCACGTGATCAGTGCATGATCAGTTACGTGATCAGTGCATGATCAGCCACGTGATCAGTGCATGATAGCCACGTGATCAGTGCATGATCAGTCACGTGATCAGTGCATGATCAGCCACGTGATCAGTGCATGATCAGCCACGTGATCAGTGCATGATCAGTCACGTGATCAGTGCATGATCAGCCACGTGATCAGTGCATGATCAGTCACGTGATCAGTGCATGATCAGACGTGATCAGTGCATGATCAGTCACGTGATCAGTGCATGATAGCCACGTGATCAGTGCATGATCAGTCACGTGATCAGTGCATGATCAGCCACGTGATCAGT